>NC_084572.2:1150000-1307500 GCF_033978685.3 Nerophis lumbriciformis | reverse complement strand
ACATGTACATTTTCACAGCTTACATATATATGTGTGTGTGTGTGTATTGTGAATAATGTATATTATATATATATATATATATATATATATATGCAAGAGTTATTTATTTCTATTCATAGTCATATTTGAAAACAGCTAGTGTTTTTCCATTTGTTCTCTTTCTGTTTGTCCGCAAGTAAACTGTGTGTGTTACCTTGAAGACTTGAAATGTAGGACTTGGAGTACTCCCTTATATATTATCTGCAGTCGAACAATGAGGCCATGTTCCTTCCCTGAGAGGCGGGGGCTTTCTTTCTGTGTAAGAAGGAGGCTCTTCCGTATGAGTGTTAGAACAACTTAGGAAGCAGGTATGAATGTATTAGTCTAGGTTGTTCTCCTGAAATTTCAGTAAAACTTGATGATATTCCTATTCTGTCCTGGTGATCCTTCTTACTCAGCTTATATGTCATCCAAAAGAATTTGGGATTGACCAGTAACTTAGATTCCCTTGGAGGAAGAACTGGTCCGACGCAACAATTTACATGTGTGTATATATATATATATATATATATATATATATATATATATATATATATATATATATAGGTAGTCTGTCATAACGTTTTTTAGCATTCAATCAGACTATATTGTGAGGTTTTGTATTAATGTTCCTAAAAATAGGACCAAAACACACGTACATTTTCACAGCTTACATATATATGTGTGTGTGTGTGTGTGTGTGTGTGTGTATTGTGAATAATGTATATTATATATATATATATGTATATTATATATATATATGCAAGAGTTATTTCTTTCTATTCATAGTCATATTTGAAAACAGCTAGTGTTTTTCCATTTGTTCTCTTTCTATTTGTCCGCAAGTAAACTGTGTGTGTTACCTTGAAGACTTGGAATGTAGGACTTGGAGTACTCCCTTATATATTATCTGCAGTCGAACAATGAGGCCATGTTCCTTCCCTGAGAGGTGGGGGCTTTCTTTCTGTGAAAGAAGGAGGCTCTTCCGTATGAGTGTTAGAACAACTTAGGAAGCAGGTATGAATGTATTAGTCTAGGTTGTTCTCCTGAAATTTCAGTAAAACTTGATGATATTCCTATTCTGTCCTGGTGATCCTTCTTACTCAGCTTATATGTCATCCAAAAGAATTTGGGATTGACCAGTAACTTAGATTCCCTTGGAGGAAGAACTGGTCCGACGCAACAATTTACATGTGTGTGTATATATATATATATATATATATAAATATATATATATAGGTAGTCTGTCATAATGTTTTTTAGCATTCAATCAGACTATATTGTGAGGTTTTGTATTAGTGTTCCTAAAAATAGGACCCAAACACACATACTGTACAGCAAATTTTCACAGCTTACATACAGTATATGTGTGTGTGTGTATGTGTGTGTGTGTGTATATGTATCTATGTATACATATATATGTATACATAGATAGATAGATAGATTTTCCGGCCCCCATACACATTTTTTCTCTAAATTTGTCCCCCATGAGTCAAAATAATTGCCCAGGCCTGTTATAATGTAACAAATATATGATCATACATTCAAACAATGCTTTTGTTGAACTAGAAGTAAATACTTTTTTATCTGCTTGACTTATGATTTCCAAGCAAGTTATTCCTCAGATTGTCAAATTTCATAAACAGATTTTACAGTGATTTTGTGAAATCTACTGTGGTTTTACAGCATTTTACCCAAAAAAAACTGTACCGCTGTTTTTTTGACCATAAAATGCTGAGCTGCTTGTGGTAAACAGTGGTACTGTAACATGCTGAAAAAAAAACACTGTACATTTTACGGTAACATTTTTACCGTAAAATCTACCCTTTTTTTTTTTACATTGTACATAAAAAAACAAATCATCAAATGCATAGGCAATTGTGTAATAATATCATTCTCTGTTAGAAGTGGCAAACTTAACTGTGATATGGCCCTCAATTAAAACCAGTTTGACACCCCTTAGATCAATTGTGTACCTATTAAAGTGGAAGGAAGTAGAATAAAAAATAAAAAAAATTCAAATTTTGATGCTGTCAAGTCAGTTTCCTCTTTCTTTGCACTGCAACGGTGCGTGTGTGTGTGTGTGTGTGTGTGTGTGAAAACATCCCAGCCTACAGTCAAAATGAGAGTCAACTTCCACTTTATAAACGAGGCGCAGTTCTCTGGCGTTCTGTTGTCAAACATCTTTCAAAGTATTTGGTCTAGAGGTGGTTTTCACAGAAAAAGGCAGGAAGTGACAAGCGGACGCGTCACCCGCTCTCAAAAGGCGTCGTCAGCAGACGTTCTGGCACACATGGCAGCTGGCGGGGGACAGTCGATGAGCCGATGACGAAGACCACTTTGGGAGTAGAAAGCTTAGCAGGGTTTTATTGTGGCGGCGTGGCATGTGGTCGTTATGCAAGTGGATCTGTGTGATGTTATTACGCGCCGGCAAATGAGCAGATGTCAATGAGAGCCGATCATCACGCGGATCTATTGGGCAGAAGGTCAAAGGTTAAGACGGCAACCTGTATGAACCCTCCATGACAGGGATGTCAAAGTGGTTTTCATTGAGGGCCACATGGTAGTTATGGCTGCCATCAGAGGGCCGCTTGTAACAGTGAATAATGTATCAATTTGCCTCTGGATTTCATTTTATTACCGTATTTTTCGGACTATAAGTCGCAGTTTTTTTCATAGTTTGGCCGGGGGTGCGACTTATACTCAGGCGCGACTTATGTGTGAGATGATGAACACATTAGCGTAAAATATCAAATAATATTATTGATGTCATTCACGTAAGAGACTAGACGTATAAGATTTCATGGGATTTAGCGATTAGATTGTTTGGTAAACGTATAGCATGTTCTATATGTTATAGTTATTTGAATGACTCTTACCATAATATGTTACGTTAACATACCAGTTGCTTATTTATGCCTCATATAACGTACACTTATTCAGCCTGTTGTTCACTATTCTTCATTTATTTTTATTTCAAATGTCTATTCTTGGTGTTGGCTTTTATCAAATACATTTCCCCCAAAAATGCGACTTATATATGTTTTTTTCCTTCTTTATTATGCATTTTCGGCCGGTGCGACTTATACTCCGAAAAATACGGTACTTTATGGACGATTTCCATCAAGTCTTGGTCAGTGCTTCTTGATTGGTTGGCACTGTTTTTATTTTTGTGGTCATAGTTTGCACTACATTAAAGTATCTATATAGACGTAGAATTGGTCTATTGCGCACATGTCAAACTCAAGGCCCGGGGGCCAGATCTGGCCCGCCACATCATTTTATTTGGCCCTCTGAAAGCCTGGAAATAATACGCAACGTTAAAGTACCGTATTTTTCGGACTATAAGTTGCAGTTTTTTTCATAGTTTGGCCGGGGGTGCGACTTATACTCAGGAGCGACTTATGTGTGAAATGATTAACACATTAGCGTAAAATATCAAATAATATTATTGATCTCATTCACGTAAGAGACTAGACGTATAAGATTTCATGGGATTTAGCGATTAGATTGTTTGGTAAACGTATAGCATGTTCTATATGTTATAGTTATTTGAATGACTCTTACCATAATATGCTACATTACCTGGACCTGGCTGGGGGCCTTCGTCCCCCAGACCCCCGGAAATGTTTTCAGTCTTTTTCATTGTGGTCAAATCACATGCCTGATATAGATATATATATATAGATATATATATATATATATATATATATATATATATATATATATATGTGTGTATTAGAGATGCGCGGTTTGCAGACACAACCGCGGAGTCCGCGGATTATCCGCGGGTCGGGCGGTTGAAAAAAAAAAAAAAAAGATTTTAAATAGATTCAGGCGGGTGGCAGTTAAACCAATTCGGAAATATATATACATACCGTATATTACCAAATAGTAGCCCGGGCGTTTATTTCACAAAATGGGGTCAGACCCCAGGCGGCTATTAGGACATGGGCGGTTATTTGCACAAGGCTTTTATTTATTTTTGCACCAGCCTGCACCAGGCCATTATTTGGTTACAATGGTTACTGTTCAGTATTTTTTTTTCGTACAAAAAACTTTAAATGTAAAAGCTATTGTAAACATACAAACAGAAAAACAAGAGATCAACATGAGGTAGGCTATCAAAAGACAAGAGATCAACAAGGCCTTAACATGGCAGTAGTGCAACAATTGTCAAATAGAATACCAATACTAAAAATAAATAAACTTTTTAAATAAAGCAGCCTACCGGGAAAAATAAAATGATGGTACCAAGTACTCAAGTATAAAACCCACCATCAAAACAGAACAATAATACTGTCACTTAAATAAAATAAAGGCTACAGTACTCCAAGTTTTAAATAAAGCAGCATACGTGATGTATCCACTGACACAAATTAGCATCAAGCTCGTCGCTCACTTTCTTCCTACCTCCACCAGATAAGCGAGCCCGTTTTCCATCGATTGCCGACTGAGATATTAGTTCTCCCTTTTTTTGTTTCCATTCTCGTACACGTTTTGGGTCAATGTTAAACTGCCTGGCCGCTGCCAAATCAGAATTCTGCTCCGCATACTTCACAATCGCTAGCTTGAACTTTAAGTCAAACTTACTGTTCTTCTTCCCCCTTAAAGTATTCCGTCCATCAGTTGTGGTGTACCGGTATCCTGTTCATTCAACTCACTGCTACTGTTGCTTGCCATGTTGAAACTTTTCCTCGTGGGTTTGTTGTTGTTGTTGAGTGTGTGTTACGCTATATGCGGTCACCCATTGCAGTATGTTGATTACCCAGAATCCTCACGTAACGTCTGCTGTTACCGTAATTACCAGAATTACTGCACCTTTGATTTTCCTTTTAGCTTATAAATTGGGCTTAAAGAAATCTATATGATTTTAATCTAAATTATGCAAATAACAGCCCATGGGCGGCTATTTGGACATGGGCGGTTATTAGGAAGAGGCGGTTAATTCACAAAATGGGGTCAGACCCCGGGCGGCTATTAGGACATGGGCGGTTATTTGCACAAGGGCGTTTATTTGGTAATATACGGTAGTTAAATGTTGTTACCCACATACGAAAAACGAGCAGCACTCTTTGAAACAGGCAATTATTTATCATCAGGCACCTGCAGCACGCCACAACAGAAGAAGAAAGAAAAAAAGAGATGGCAACGCCGGCAGCAAACGTGGTACGCGACAAACTAAAAAAGGGAAAAAAAAGGCCAGAAAAGTTCAGCGTGGACTCGTTTTTTATGAGGTTGTAAATCAGGATGATAGTAATGCTGGCTACGTGATTTGCAAGAGCTGCGACGCTGTTTATGTCTACGACAGTCACAAAACCGGGACATCTAACATGGTGCATCACATTTGTGCAAAACCCCGAATCTCCACAAACACCCTGAGCATGAGCAGTTTCGTCCGCCGTGATCCCAGAAGAGTGCCACAGGATGTTAAAACAAGGCATGTGTGAACGCAGCTGCCTGCAGCAGTTTGAGTGGCGCGAGCGCGCTTGGAGGTGCGCTCTGCGTGGCTCCCAGATGATTGCGCACTGGTGTGCGTCTGGGCCGTGACAGCGTGGCACGCATTGAATGTCTCTGCTACATTGGATCAGTCTCCTTTCTTTAACAGGCAAAAGCTTTATAACCTCACTAATGCCTTGCATCGTCTATAATAGATATATAACAACGGGCGGGTGCGGTTTTGATTAAATGTTAGTTCGGGTGGATGGCGGATGGGTGCCGACTTTTGTGATGCGGTTGCGGATGAAATAATTGCCTATCCGCGCATCTCTAGTGTGTATATATTCCTTGCGCACTAACAGTTTGCCGATGATGTGATGTTATCGATGGGAAAATGCATTTTTAGACAATATGATTTGCCTGATATCTGCTTGACTTATGATTTTACAGAAAACTAGCCATCAAATGATTAACTTTATTGACACATATCATTTCCAGGTGTTTGCGGGCCAGATGAAATGATGTTGTGAGCCAGATCTGGCCCCCGGGCCTTGAGTTTGACACCAGTGCACCGTGATGTTTGTCTGTGTTAAATAGAGAAGATTCCTCTTCAAGCAAGGATCAAAGGTTATCCCTCACCAGCTGCGCTTTTTTTTTGTTTCTTGTATCTTCCAGAAAAGGGTCAGGTGTACAAGCAGAAGAAGCCCACCATGTACCCCCCCTGGAGCACCACCTTTGACGCGCACGTGCACCAGGGGCGCATCATGCACGTGATGGTGAAAGACCGCACGGCCGAGTTGAAGTCCGAGACCACCGTGGCTCTGGACTCGCTGGCGACTCGCTGCAAGAAGGAGAGCGGCAAGCTGGAGATATGGGTGCGTGTTTTGTTTGCTTGTGTGGACGCAAATCTGCTTTAAGCGCTCCCTCGACACTTTACGCCGCCATTTAGAGCGACGCCGCCATCTGTTAGCGCTTACGGCTCACCACTAAAAATGAGGAGCAAAGATGAAAACATGCTTGATGCGCACTTCTGTGGGGTTGAGGCCATGTTCTTCAACATTGTGCAGGGTCTCCTCCTAAGCCAGGGGTCGGCGACTCAAAATGTTGAAAGAGCCATCTTGGACCAAAAATACAACAAAAAAAATCTGTCTGGAGCTGCAAAAAATGAAAAGCCTTATATAAGTCTTATAATGTCAAAATGACTATGCCAGTGGTTCTCAAACTTTTTTTGTCATCCCCACTTTGGACAAGGGGGAGTTTTCAAGCCCCGCCTGCCCCCATCGCCCCAACAGAACGCTAATGCCAAGCTTTAACATTTTAAAATGTATTGAACATCAAGTTGTATACATTCAAACTCAATAACATAAAATAACATCAAGTTCAATAATAAATAAAATAACTGTGCAGCTGTGGTATAACTTGCATCAAGTTCAATAATAAATAAAATAACTTCCATCAAGTTCAATAGTAAATAAAACAAAAGTGTTATAACTTGCATCAAGTTCAATAATAAATCAAAAAAAGTGTTATAACTTGCATCACGTTCAATAATAAATAAAAAAAAAGTGTTATAACTTGCATCAAGTTCAATAATAAATCCAAAAAAGTGTTATAACTTGCATCACGTTCAGTAATAAATCAAAAAAGTGTTATAACTTGCATCAAGTTCAATAATAAATCAAATAAAAGTGTTATAACTTGCATCAAGTTCAATAATAAATCAAAAAAAGTGTTATAACTTGCATCAAGTTCAATAATAAAAAAAAAGTGTTATAACTTGCATCACGTTCAATATTAAATCAAAAAAAGTGTTATAACTTGCATCAAGTTCAATAATAAATCCAATAACTTGCATCAAGTTCAATAATAAATAAAAAAAAGTGTTATAACTTGCATCAAGTTCAATAATAAATCAAAAAAAGTGTTATAACTTGCATCAAGTTCAATAATAAATAAAACAAAAGTGTTATAACTTGCATCAAGTTCAATAATAAATCAAAAAAAGTGTTATAACTTGCATCAAGTTCAATAATAAATCAAATAACTTGCATCAAGTTCAATAATAAATACAATAAAAGTGCCACTTTGCAATCTTTGCAAAAAAAAAAGGAGGAGCTATGCATTTGGCAAGACAGGGCAAGTGACAGCACTTTTCCCCAGGAGAGCCACCTTGCTTCACTGTGAAACAGCACGGCTGTATGATCAGCTCCCATTTCCTCACACAGTGCAGAGAACAGTCGCGCTTTCAGTGGTCGTGTTCTGATCAAATTTACCGCGCTCACAACATCTGTTAAAACCTCATTGAGTTCGGGGCTGAGCTGCCTTGACGCGAGTGCTTCCCGGTGAATGACACAGTGTGTGCCCGTCACATTTTTGTTTCTCTGCAGGCGCTGGCTCTGGCTTGACGACCTTTGAGGTGCGAGTCACAAATGTATATATTTGTGTAATTGTGATCCACACATTAGCCTGCTACCCATCCGCTCGAAAGTTTGTTCCGCTTAGCCCCGCCCCCATTAGTTACTGTTGCTATGTCTGTCAAACTTTCGCTCCTACCGAGAAATATAAAGCCTACAGTAAAAATAAGTACCGGTAATTTCCATTTATTTACAGACAGAATCACAAAGTGATTTACAGTGTGTATAGAAAATGAAAGCATAGTAAAAAAAAAAATCTAAAAATATAATAATTAAAAAAAAAATTAAAGTGAAATGTCCTCCCGTTCCTCGCGCCCCACCTGTCATGTCTCTATTCCCCACCAGTGGGGCGCGCCCCACACTTTGAGAAACGCTGGACTATGCAAACCTTCGTTGGTTGAAATGCCCATCCATTTTCTACCGCTTGTCCCTTTTGGGGGTGCTGGAGCCTATCTCAGCTGCATTCGAGCGGAAGGCGGGGTACACCCTGGACAAGTTGCTACCTCATCGAAGGTCCAACACTTTGATTGATTGAGACTTTTATTAGTAGGTTGCACAGTGAAGTACATATTCCGTACAATTGACCACTAAATGGTAACACCCCAATAAGTTTTTACACTTCTTTAAGTCGGGGTCCATGTTAATCAATTCATGGTATTTACACAGATAGAAATGTTGAAATTAGAGATGTCCGATAATGGCTTTTTTGCCGATATTCAATCAATCAATCAATCAATCAATGTTTATTTATATAGTCCTAAATCACAAGTGTCTCAAAGGGCTGCACAAGCCACGACGACATCCTCGGTACAAAGCCCACATACGGGCAAGGAAAAACTCACCCCAGTGGGACGTCGATGTGAATGACTATGAGAAACCTTGGAGAGGACCGCATATGTGGGTAACCCCCCCCCTCTAGGGGAGACCGAAAGCAATGGATGTCGAGTGGGTCTGACATAATATTGTGAGAGTCCAGTCCATAGTGGATCCAACATAATAGTAAGAGTCCAGTCCATAGTGGATCCAACATAATAGTAAGAGTCCAGTCCATAGTGGGGCCAGCAGGACACCATCCCGAGCGGAGACGGGTCAGCAGTGCAGAGATGTTCCCAGCCAATGCACAGGCGAGCGGTCCACCCCGGGTCCCGACTCTGGACAGCCAGCACTTCATCCATGGCCACCGGACCTGTGCCCCCCCCCCCTCAAGGAATAGGGGAGCAGAGGAGAAAAGAAAAGAAACGGCAGATCAACTGGTCTAACAGGGGGGCTATTTAAAGGCTAGAGTATACAAATGAGTTTTAAGATGGGACTTAAATGCTTCTACTGAGGTAGCATTATATATTCCGATATTGTCCAACTCTTAATTACCGATTCCGATATCAACCGATACCGATATATACAGTGGTCGAATGAACACATTATTATGCCTAATTTTGTTGTGATGCCCGCTGGATGCATTAAACAATGTAACAAGGTTTTCCAAAATAAATCAACTCAAGTTATGGAAAAAAATGCCAACATGGCACTGCCATATTTATTATTGAAGTCACAAAGTGCATTATTTTTTTTAACATGCCACAAAACAGCAGCTTGGAATTTGGGACATGCGCTCCCTGAGAGAGCATGAGGAGGTTGAGGTGGGCGGGGTTGAGGTGGTTGAGGTGGGGGGTGTATATTGTAGCGTCCCGGAAGAGTTAGTGCTGCAAGAGGTTCTGGGCAGGGCCGGCCCGTGGCATAGGCCGTATAGGCAAATGCTAAGGGCGCCGTCCATCAGGGGGCGCCATGCCAGTGCCACAAATGTTGGAGAAAAAAAAAAAAAAAAAAAGTTGTTACTATTATTTCTAAATACAAAAAATAATCTCACGTTAATTAAAATGCAAAGTAAAGCCTATTTAATAGAAATATTATTTGTTACAACATTACGCCCCCCCTCCTCCCCCCACGCACGGTGCGCCCCCTCCCTTCCCGTATCATGACTCTTTTTGGACGTCACCACATCAAAAAATCAACACAAGATGTCAAAACGGCCAAAACTGTCAGGTGCCCAGGGAAGAAAAAAGAGAAAAGAAGAGGAGAAACGAGAAAAGACAGAGGTAGCAGGTAGGTAACGTTAGCCTACATGAAATTATTTGTCTGTTACAGAATGTGATAGTAACCTGGCTTTTTAGCATTAAGCTAATGTTACATGACTCGGCAATTGCTAATCAATAAATAGCTAGTTCTGTTTTAACGTCGGGTTAATATTGTGGAGGGGGCTAAATTGTTATGGAAAATAATAATGTAACGTTAGGTAATTACAGTACTCCCACCTTACATTCCTCAGGGACATTTGTATTAGATCTTTTAAGCAGGTGTTTTTGTTTACATTGTTATTGCCTTCTGGTTAGCTAATGTTTGCCCTGCAGGTAATAGTCACTTTTCCACCCCTTTATATATTAGGTATAGTTGTAAGTAAAAAAAAAGGTCAAAGACAAAGCTATTCGGGTTCTTGTGAGTATATACACTTCACTGCCGATGTGGGGGGGGGGGCACCACCTAAAATCTTGCCTAGGGCGCCAGATTGATTAGGGCCGGGCCTGGTTCTGGGTATTTGTTCTGTTGTGTTACGGTGCGGATGTTCTCCCGAAATGTGTTTGTCATTCTTGTTTGGTGTGGGTTGCACAGTGTGGCGCATATTTGTAACCGTGTTAAAGGCCTACTGAAATGCGATTTTTGTATTTAAACGGGGATAGCAGGTCCATTCTATGTGTCATACTTGATCATTTCGCGATATTGCCATATTTTTGCTGAAAGGATTTAGTAGAGAACATCGACGATAAAGTTCGCAACTTTTGGTCGCTGATGAAAAAGCCTTGCCTGTAGCGGAAGTAGCAGACGATATGAGCGTGACGTCACAGGTTGTGGAGCTCCTCACATCTGCACATTGTTTACAATCATGGCCACCAGCAGCGAGAGCGATTCGGACCGAGAAAGCGACGATTTCTCCATTAATTTGAGCGAGGATGAAAGATTCGTGGATGAGGAAAGTGAGAGTGAAGGACTAGAGGGCAGTGGGAGCCATTCAGATAGGGAAGATGCTGTGAGAGGCGGGTGGGACCTGATATTCAGCTGGGAATGACTAACACAGTAAATAAACACAAGACATAGATATACTCTATTAGCCACAACACAACCAGGCTTATATTTAATATGCCACAAATTAATCCCGCATAACAAACACCTCCCCCCTCCCGTCCAATACAACTCAAACACCTGCACAACACACTCAATCCCACAGCCCAAAGTACCGTTCACCTCCCCAAAGTTCATACAGCACATATATTTCCCCAAAGTCCCCAAAGTTACGTACGTGACATGCACATAGCGGCACGCCCGTACGGGCAAGCGATCAAATGTTTGGAAGCCGCAGCTGTATGCGTACTCACGGTACCGTGTCTGCGCGTCCAACACAAAATCCTCCTGGTAAGAGTCTCTGTTGTCCCAGTTCTCCACAGGCCAATGGTAAAGCTTGACTGTCATCTTCCGGGAATGTAAACAATGAAACACCGGCTGTGTTATCCGGCACAACAGTCAGGGGGTGCATTCTACGGCGGGGGTGCGTTATCCGGCACAACACTTGCCGCAATACACCGCTTCCCACCTACAGCTTTCCTCTTTTCTGTCTCCATTGTTCATTGAACAAATTGCAAAAGATTCACCAACACAGATGTCCAGAATACTGTGGAATTTTGCGATGACAACAGACGACTTAACAGCTGGCCACCATGCTGTCCCAAAATGTCCTCTACAATCCGTGATGTCACGCGCTGACGTCATCATACCGAGACGTTTTCAGCAGGATATTTCGCGCGAAATTTAAAATTGCACTTTAGTAAGCTAACCCTATTGGCATGTGTTACAATGTTAAGACTTCATCATTGATGTATAAACTATCGGACTGCGTGGTCGCTAGTAGTGGGTTTCAGTAGGCCTTTAAAGTTGTTTATACGGCCACCCTCAGTGTGACCTGTATGGCTGTTGACCAAGTATGGTTGCATTCACTTGTGTGTTTGAAAAGCCGTAGATATTATGTGACTGGGCAGTGCCTTTAAGGTTTATTGGCGCTCTATACTTCTCCCTACGTCCGTGTACACAGTGGCGTTTTAAAAAGTCATACATTTTACTTTTTGAAACCGATACTGATAATTTCCGATATTACATTTTAAAGCATTTATCGGCCGATAATATCAGCAGTCCGATATTATCGGACATCCCTAGTTGAAATGTAATATTTATTCCACACATTTTTCGTAAAATGGAGGCTTCTCAGAGGGTGAGATAACTCCCGGAATTGACTGGCTTAGACTGGCCAAAGGTATAGATGTGTGTGTTTAAGTTAAAGGAAACGACAGGCTGTCTTCTTCTAATGGATTTATTACAATCTCTGCAAGCTGGGTAACGTTTGCTGTGGTCTGGAACAGCATGGAACACAAACAACAGAAATGCAGCCAATATTACATACAGAAAATGTGTCATGAAACATGGAAATATAAATGAAATACACAGAAGACATGAGAGAATTAAATGAGCTCGAATATAGCTACAAGCGAGGGAAAATGACGCAATATGTACATACAGCTAGCCTACATAGCATGTTAGCATCGATTAGCTTGCAGTCATGGATTGACCAAATATGCCTGATTAGCACTCCAACAAGTTAATAACATCAACAAAGCTCACCTTTGTGCATTCGCACACTGTATAAAAGGTTTGGTGGACAAAATGAGACTTAGACTTCCTTTTTATTGTCATTCAAATTTGAACTTTACGGTACAGATAAGAACAAAATTTCGTTGCATTCGCTCATGGTAGTGCAGGATAAAAAATCAATAAGGTGCAGATATAAATAAATAGATTACTGTACAGATAAATATATTGCACTTTTGCATATGCATCCACGTTTATGGATGTATGTTATATTGTCTTTATATTCCAGCCAGTTAATCAATTTTTGGGGGGAAACAAAGAAGGAGTGGCATAAAACATGTCTTACTGTGGCAGCGTCCGAGAAAGTTATACATGTAAACAAACTATGTTTACCATGAATTGATTTACGTGAACCCTGACTTAATCAAGTTGAAAAACTTATTGGGGTGTTACCATTTAGTGGCCAATTGTACAGAATATGTACTGTACTGTGCAATCTACTAATAAAAGTTTCAATCAATAACTACGGTGCGTTCAAGGACTGCCAAAATTAGTAGGACAAAACGGCGCTCGCCAAATCCTCTCACCAGTGAAGCATGTATGATATACCTTCAGCTCCAAGCACACCTGTGAAGTGAAAACCATTTCAGGTGACTAACTCTTGAAGCTCATGGAGAGAATGCCAAGAGCGTGCAAAACAGTAAACAGAGCAAAGGGTGGCTATTTTGAAGACACTAGAATATAAAACTTGTTTTCAGTTATTTCACCTTTTTTTTTGTTAAATACATAACTCCACATATGTTCATTTATAGTTTTGATGTGACAATCTACAATATAAATAGTCATGAAAATAAAGAACACTCATTGAATGAGAAGGTGTGTCCGTGCCAAACTTTTAGCCTGTAGTGTATACAGGTAAAAGCCAGTAAATTAGAATATTTTGAAAAACTTGATTTATTTCAGTAATTGCATTCAAAAGGTGTAACTTGTACATTATATTTATTCATTGCACACAGACTGATGCATTCAAATGTTTATTTCATTTAATTTTGATGATTTGAAGTGGCAACAAATGAAAATCCAAAATTCCGTGTGTCACAAAATTAGAATATTACTTAAGGCTAATACAAAAAAGGGATTTTTAGAAATGTTGGCCAACTGAAAAGTATGAAAATGAAAAATATGAGCATGTACAATACTCAATACTTGGTTGGAGCTCCTTTTGCCTCAATTACTGCGTTAATGCGGCGTGGCATGGAGTCGATGAGTTTCTGGCACTGCTCAGGTGTTATGAGAGCCCAGGTTGCTCTGATAGTGGCCTTCAACTCTTCTGCGTTTTTGGGTCTGGCATTCTGCATCTTCCTTTTCACAATACCCCACAGATTTTCTATGGGGCTAAGGTCAGGGGAGTTGGCGGGCCAATTTAGAACAGAAATACCATGGTCTGTAAAGCAGGCACGGGTAGATTTTGCGCTGTGTGCAGGCGCCAAGTCCTGTTGGAACTTGAAATCTCCATCTCCATAGAGCAGGTCAGCAGCAGGAAGCATGAAGTGCTCTAAAACTTGCTGGTAGACGGCTGCGTTGACCCTGGATCTCAGGAAACAGAGTGGACCGACACCAGCAGATGACATGGCACCCCAAACCATCACTGATGGTGGAAACTTTACACTAGACTTCAGGCAACGTGGATCCTGTGCCTCTCCTGTCTTCCTCCAGACTCTGGGACCTCGATTTCCAAAGGATATGCAAAATTTGCATGGTTGGGTGATGGTTTGGGGTGCCATGTCATCTGCTGGTGTCGGTCCACTCTGTTTCCTGAGATCCAGGGTCAACGCAGCTGTCTACCAGCAAGTTTTAGAGCACTTCATGCTTCCTGCTGCTGACCTGCTCTATGGAACAAGAACTCCTGGTAACTTATGTTACCAGCTTCCCGGTTGCAGCCAAAAACTTAAAACCAGACTCACCAACATCAACATCAAGGAGGGTGACTCCCTCATTACAGACAAAATGGAGGTAGCTAGCAGACTTAACGCCTTTTTCACCAGCATATAGCCACAACTCTTGTCAACAAGCTGTCCCACTGCTCTGGTCGCTTTGGTGTAGAACACATTAAAGCTTTCTACAGAAAGCTAGGAGTATCCAACAATGATTTCAAATTAGAAATGGTCGCAGCCGATGAGGTGCTTAAAAAACTGAGCGCGCTCCACCCAAACAAGGCCGCCGGCCTTGACAATATCCCCTCCAGATTCCTCAGGGACTCTGCCTCCACCATTGCCCCGATCATCACGCACATAATAAACCTCTCAATTTCACAAGGCCAAGTACCAAAAGATTTTAAGATAGCAAGAGTAACTCCCCTCTTTAAAAAAGGAAGCAAATTGGAACCTGGCAACTACCGACCTGTTTCTATTCTCAGTTCCATTTCCAAAGTCATGGAAAAAATAGTTTATGAACAGGTCGATAGTTACCTTGCCACCAATAAACTCATGTACAAATTCCAATCCGGCTTCAGAACTAACCACTCCACTGACACATGCCTTCTCTATCTGAGCGACCACATCAAACATGAGGTGGACGTGGGCATGGTCATGCTGGACCTTCAGAAGGTCTTTGACAGCATTAACCACGCTATACTGTTGGATAAGCTCAGAACAATCGGATTTGACAAAACCTCATGGAGCTGGATGCAATCTTACTTGGAGGGGAGGGAGCAGGTGGTAGAGGTGAACGGCACCGTGTCCCCCCCCCCCTCTCGGTAAGCTGTGGAGTCCCCCAAGGCAGTATATTGGGGCCTTTACTGTTCCTAATATACATAAAGGACTTGTCATCAGCATGCGACTGTGAATTGTTCTTGTTTGCGGATGACTCGGCCCTGCTGGTATCAGACAAGGACAAGTCACAGGTAGAGAAAATCCTCAGTGCTGAACTCTGTAGAACTTGCACCTGCCTCGCTGACAACAAGCTATCCATACACTTGGGTAAAACGGAATCCATCCTGTTTGGGTCCCACATCAACCTTAAGAAAGTCAATGACTTCACTATAAAAGTGGGTGACATTGTTATCACCAGGAAAGATGAGGTCACCTACCTAGGTTCCATTCTAGAGGCTAATCTTTCCTGTGATAAAATGGCAACCAAGGTCATCAAAAAGGTCAACCAACGAACGAGATTTCTCTAAAGAATCTCCTCTCTGGTCAACAAAAGCACCATGAAGATTCTGGCGGGATCTCTCGTTCAACCCTTTTTCGATTACGCATGCACCTCCTGGTACCCTAGCACCTCCAAAACCCTCAAATCTAGACTCCAAACATCCCAGAACAAGCTAGTCAGATTACTTCTAGACCTCCACCCAAGATCACACCTCACTCTTACCCACTTCTCCAAAGTGGGCTGGCTCAGGGTGGAGGACAGAGTAAAACAACTTGCACTGAGCCTAGTCTATAAAATCCGCTACACCTCCCTGATACCGAAGTACATGTCAAACTACTTCCTTAACGTAAATGACCACCATAACCACAACACCAGGGGGAGCTCTACTAACCACGTTAAACCTAGATTCTGATCTAACAAAGGTCTTAACTCATTCTCTTTCTATGCCACATCAATATGGAATGCACTCCCAACAGGTATAAAAGAAAGGGCATCTCTATCCTCCTTCAAAACTGCAATAAAAGTACACCTCCAGGCAACTACAACCCTAAACTAACACCCTCTCCGGATTGTTGTTAGTAATCAAATGTAAACAATCAAATGCAGATATTTTTCATATGCCTTCTGATCTCTCTCTCTCTCTCTATGTCCACTACTTGCTGTCCATATCCTACCAAGTCAGACCTACACTGTTTCAATATCCATTTCTCGTACACACAGAAAAGTCGTCCAAGAGAACACAGATAGAGAGACAACATTCACATAAACAACTGAAATGTTTCAGTAGTGTGTGTGAGAGAAAAACATCTCAGTTGTTTATGTGAGAGCATTTCAGTAGTGTGTATAAGAGTGTTTCAGTAGTGAGAATAAGAGCGTTTCAGTAGTGTGTATGGGAGTGTTTTAGTAGTGAGAATAAGAGTGTTTCAGTAGTGTGTATGAGAGTGTTTCAGTAGTGTGAATGAGAGTGTGTGTGAGAGAAAAACATTTCAGTTTGAGAGAGCATTTCAGTAGTGTGTATAAGAGTGTTTCAGTAGTGTGTGTGAGAGAAAAACATTTCAGTTGTTTATGTGAGAGCATTTCAGTAGTGTATGTGAGAGGTAATTCTGAATAATGTCCCTCACGGCCCCTCATTGTATGAGGGGCCACTTAACAGACACAATCTACTTTGCACACGTTGAGTAGATCAGCTTTGCGTATGGTATCAAGTGTACATGTTTTTTAGTACACGCAAACCTTTAGCAAATCTTAAGAGCGCTCTCCCAACACCTTTTTAGTCATAAACATCACCATTGTGCTTTTTATTTCAATTTGTCTGGACCTTTCCTTCAAAATCACCATATTGTGTGTTTTCTATCTCAGCTGGACTTGAAGCCGCAGGGCCGCCTGTTAATGGAAGCCAAATATTATCTGGAGAAAAGTGGTGAGTTGTTTTATAAACACACACACACACACATGCACACACACACACACACACACACACACACACATGCACACACACACACACACACACACACATGCACACGCATGCGTGAAAATATTTGCCCAGTTAAATAAATACTTAACTATCGTATTACAGTAAATACGACAGTTTTTTACTCCAACCTTTGAGGACAAAGCTATGAACAATGGGAGACCGGGCTTTCTGCTCCGCCGCTCCCTGTGTGTGGAACGCTCTCCCTGACCACCTGAGGGCACCACAGACTGTGGATGCTTTTAAAAAAGGCTTAAAAACCCTTCTTTTTAAGAAAGCCTTTTTTTTCCCCTAGATATATTCATACTAGTTCTAGCTATTTGGCTGTTCTAGTTTTTATTTTTATTTATTTATTTTTTAAATTTTATTATCATTTTTTTAATACACTGTAGCACTTTGAGGTTGTTTACTCAATGTAAAGTGCTTTTTACAAATAAAATCTATTATCATTATTATTATTTTGCCTCATTCCTGTAAAGGTTTTGCGTGTGACTGAAGCATTAAGGAGTGGGACTATCCAGGACTAGCTGCAGTGTGCTCAAACAACCACCAGGTAGCACAGACCTGGGTAAATGAAGTGTTAAGCCTTTCAATCTGGCCCGCCGGACATTCCCAAATCATTTTTTTAGATCTTTAAGAAGGGATGTTTTCTAATGACCGTAAGTCTTCAACTATACCAGGGGTCGGCAACCCAAAATGTTGAAAGAGCCATATTGGACCAAAAATACAAAAAAAATCTGTCAGGAGCCGCAAAAAATTAAAAGCCATATTACGTACAGATAGTGTGTCATGAGATATAAATTGAATTAAGAGGACTTAAAGGAAACTAAATGAGCTCAAATATAGCTACAAATGAGGCATTATGATGCAATATGTACATATAGCGAGCCTAAATAGCATGTTAGCATCGATTAGCTCGCAGTCATGCAGTGACCAAATATGTCTGATTAGCACTCCACACAAGTCAATAACATCAACAAAACTCACCTGTCATGCACAACCTTAAAAGTTTGATGGACAAAATGAGACAGAAAAAGAAGTGGCATAAAACACATCCTAAAAAGTTATACATGTAAACAAACTACGGTGAGTTCAAGGACCGCCAAAATTAGTAGGACAAAACGGCGCTCGCCAAAATCTCGAATCAGTGAAGCATCCATCCATCCATCCATTTTCTACCGCTTATTCCCTTCGGGGTCGCGGGGGGCGCTGGAGCCTATCTCAGCTACAATCGGGCGGAAGGCGGGGTACACCCTGGACAAGTCACCACCTCATCGCAGTGAAGCATGTTTAATATAAACAGTGTGCTTTATAACAATTAGGGAGGTTTGTGTCATGTTTGTCCTCCTACAGAAACCATATTAAAACAAAAAATAGATTGTTTTCCCCTCATCTTTTTCCATTTTTCATACATTTCTGAAAAAGCTCCAGAGAGCCACTAGGCGGCGCTAAAGAGCCGCATGCGGCTCTAGAGCCGCGGGTTGCTGACCCCTGAACTATACTAAGTATTTCAATGGTTGGGATCTGTGCTTTTGCATGATATACTACTAGTTACTATGGTCATCTCATTAGTTACTATGGTAATCTAATTAGTTACTATGGTCATGTAAGTCACAGCAGCTCAGACGATGCACCAAGCAGTGTGGGTGGGGAGCGTTTCCACAGCGGCCAGCCTAAAATGTGGGTGTCAGGGACAGACATGGAAGGAGATTTTTACAACAAAGTTCTAAAGCTTAGTGATACATCAGATTGTAGCTGGGTTTATTTTTTACCTTTCGCGTTCATATTTCGCTGTTTGTTGCACTTTTGTTGCGTTTCGCTTGATTGTAAAATATGTGTGACGTTCATATGTTGTCAATATTTAGTGTTTTACCGTTCATAGTTAATATTGTAAATCCAACATTCTTTTATCTCATGTACATTCTGGGTGTTTCATTCAGTAAATAAATGTAAAATTCCATTCCGTTTTTTTAAGGCTCATTTTTCACAAACCTTTTCCCATTTTCATACATTTTTGCAAAAGCTCCAGGGAGCCACTAGGGCGGCGCTAAAGAGACGCATGCAACTCTAGAGCCGCGGGTTGCCGACCCCCTGGCTAGTACTTGGTTAGTATTCAGGTCACGACGTGCAAATGGAGGATTGTTGGTGCTTTTTGCATGTTTTTCCGAATGCTTTATGAGTGGAATATTGTACTCTCATTAGCCACCTCCTACTGGCCTTGTATTACAAATTAGAATGGATACAAAATAGACAAAAGTTTGGACACACCTTCTTATTCAATGCGTTTTCTTTATTTTCATGACTATTTACATTGTAGATTGTCACTGAAGGCATCAAAACTATGACACCTGCGAAGTGAAAACTAGAGATGTCCGATAATGGCTTTTTTGCCGATATTACGATATTGTCCAACTCTTAATTACCGATTCCGATATCAACCGATACCGATATATACAGTGGTGGAATGAACACATTATTATGGCTAATTTTGTTGTGATGCCCCGCTGGATGCATTAAACAATGTAACAAGGTTTTCCAAAATAAATCAACTCAAGTTATGGAAAAAAAAGTGCCAACATGGCACTGCCATATTTATTATTGAAGTCACAAAGTGCATTATTTTTGTTTAACATGCCTCAAAACAGCAGCTTGGAATTTGGGACATGCTCTCCCTGAGAGAGCATGAGGAGGTTGAGGTGGGCGGGGTTGAGAGGGGGTAGCGGGGGGTGTATATTGTAGCGTCCCGGAAGAGTTAGTGCTGCAAGGGGTTCTGGGTATTTGTTCTGTTGTGTTTATGTCGTGTTACGGTGCGGATGTTCTCCCGAAATGTGTTTGTCATTCTTGTTTGGTGTGGGTTCACAGTGTGGCGCATATTTGTAACAGTGTTAAAGTTGTTTATACGGCCACCCTCAGTGTGACCTGTATGGCTGTTGACCAAGTATGCATTGCATTCACTTGTGTGTGTGAAAAGCCGTAGATATTATGTGACTGGGCCGGCACGCAAAGGCAGTGCCTTTAAGGTTTATTGGCGCTCTGTACTTCTCCCTACGTCCGTGTACACAGCCGCGTTTTAAAAAGTCATACATTTTACTTTTTGAAACCGATACCGATAATTTTGAAACCGATATCGATCATTTCCGATATTACATTTTAAAGCATTTATCAGCCGATAATATCGGCAGTCCGATATTATCGGACATCTCTAATGAAAACCATTTCAGGTGACTACCTCTTGAAGCTCATCGAGAGAATGCCAAGAGTGTTCGAAAAAGTAATCAGAGCAAAGGGTGGCTATTTTGAAGAAACTAGAATATAAAACATGTTTCCATTTATTTCACCTTTTTTTTTTGTTAAGTACATAACTCCACACGTGTTCATTCATAGTTTTGATGTGACAATCTACAATGTAAATAGTCATGGAAATAAAGAAAATGCATTGAATGAGAAGGTGTGTCCAAACTTTTGGCCAGTACTACAGGTAAAAGCCAGTAAATTAGAATATTTTGAAAAACTTGATTTATTTCAGTAATTGCATTCAAAAGGTGTAACTTGTACATTATATTTATTCATTGCACACAGACTGATGCATTCAAATGTTTATTTCATTTAATTTTGATGATTTGAAGTGGCAACAAATGAAAATCCAAAATTCCGTGTGTCACAAAATTAGAATATTACTTAAGGCTAATACAAAAAAGGGATTTTTAGAAATGTTGGCCAACTGAAAAGTATGAAAATGAAAAATATGAGCATGTACAATACTCAATACTTGGTTGGAGCTCCTTTTGCCTCAATTACTGCGTTAATGCGGCGTGGCATGGAGTCGATGAGTTTCTGGCACTGCTCAGGTGTTATGAGAGCCCAGGTTGCTCTGATAGTGGCCTTCAACTCTTCTGCGTTTTTGGCTCTGGCATTCTGCATCTTCCTTTTCACAATACCCCACAGATTTTCTATGGGGCTAAGGTCAGGGGAGTTGGCGGGCCAATTTAGAACAGAAATACCATGGTCCGTAAACCAGGCACGGGTAGATTTTGCGCTGTGTGCAGGCGCCAAGTCCTGTTGGAACTTGAAATCTCCATCTCCATAGAGCAGGTCAGCAGCAGGAAGCATGAAGTGCTCTAAAACTTGCTGGTAGACGGCTGCGTTGACCCTGGATCTCAGGAAACAGAGTGGACCGACACCAGCAGATGACATGGCACCCCAAACCATCACTGATGGTGGAAACTTTACACTAGACTTCAGGCAACGTGGATCCTGTGCCTCTCCTGTCTTCCTCCAGACTCTGGGACCTCGATTTCCAAAGGAAATGCAAAATTTGCATGGTTGGGTGATGGTTTGGGGTGCCATGTCATCTGCTGGTGTCGGTCCACTCTGTTTCCTGAGATCCAGGGTCAACGCAGCCGTCTACCAGCAAGTTGTAGAGCACTTCACGCTTCCTGCTGCTGACCTGCTCTATGGAGATGGAGATTTCAAGTTCCAACAGGACTTGGCGCCTGCACACAGCGCAAAATCTACCCGTGCCTGGTTTACGGACCATGGTATTTCTGTTCTAAATTGGCCCGCCAACTCCCCTGACCTTAGCCCCATAGAAAATCTGTGGGGTATTGTGAAAAGGAAGATGCAGAATGCCAGACCCAAAAACGCAGAAGAGTTGAAGGCCACTATCAGAGCAACCTGGGCTCTCATAACACCTGAGCAGTGCCAGAAACTCATCGACTCCATGCCACGCCGCATTAACGCAGTAATTGAGGCAAAAGGAGCTCCAACCAAGTATTGAGTATTGTACATGCTCATATTTTTCATTTTCATACTTTTCAGTTGGCCAACATTTCTAAAAATCCCTTTTTTGTATTAGCCTTAAGTAATATTCTAATTTTGTGACACACGGAATTTTGGATTTTCATTTGTTGCCACTTCAAATCATCAAAATTAAATGAAATAAACATTTGAATGCATCAGTCTGTGTGCAATGAATAAATATAATGTACAAGTTACACCTTTTGAATGCAATTACTGAAATAAATCAAGTTTTTCAAAATATTCTAATTTACTGGCTTTTACCTGTATGTATACACAGATAGATAGCTAGATATACCAGCCACCAGACACATTTTTTTTCTTTAAATTTGACCCCCCGAGTCAAAAAAATTGCCCAGGCCTGAGGTAGCATTTGTGAGTAGATCATCTCTTTCTCTTTCCGACTTCTCAGGTTGGTAGTGCATTCTTCACTCACTCACTTAAAGTAAAGGACGAGGCAAAAATAACAATCTTACTTGTAGGTTCCTAGGGAAATAAACAGAATATCAACACTTATTTTACCGACGTCATTGTGGGATTCTATTTTCTCCGTCTAAACTTAGAGCTTATTGCTCGCGCTTTTCCTGACATGAACACCAGGCTGAGCAGAGGAAGGTGTCGTAGCAAGAAACCCCTTATGTTTTTTTTATAAATAGACCATAGCGTCACGGCTAAGATCAACATGTGCCATGGCGACCACACTGCAAAAAGTCAGTGTTCAAAAACAAGAAAAAATTAAAGCTGCAAGCAGCGATGGACGGGACCAACTTTGACGGCACGTAAAATCCAAACCGGAGCAGTAATTAAAACTCTTTCGTCAACTTTTAATCAGAAGGGTTCAATCCTTCTCCTGTGCTAGTTTGAAGCCGACACGACAAACGCGCTCAGAGGAGATCATGTTTGAAAAAAGGTGACCGGTTTTTACAAAACTTTTGTTTTGAAGGGAGAATTGCAAACTTCCTGTTGATTTTTGCTGGGGGTTGTCAAAATATGAAATGTAGGTCTAAGTAAGACCGACATAGAGGTTTTTGTTTCATGTCTCTACGACATTCCTACTGGAAGTTACAGGCAGTTTTGTCTGAGTTTTCTTCTTAGGAGCAGTTGTGTCTGTGTGTTCTTCCTAGGGGGCGCTAGAGCGCAATTTTGAGTTTTGGGCTTGGGTTTTTTTATGAGAGCGCAATTTTTGCCAGTCCTGATGTGTGTCCAGTTTGGTGAGTTTTGAAGCATGTTAAAGGGGTCAAATTACAGCTCAAAGAGGCAAAAGTGACTGTTTTTACTAAACTTTTGCTTTGAAGGGGGAATTGCAAACTTCCTGTTGATTTTTGCCGAAAGATGTCAGTGTATGAAATGTAGGTCTAAGTGAGACCTACATAGACATTCCTACTGGGAGTTAGAGGCAGTTTTGTCTGTGTTTTCTTCCTAGGGGGCGCTAGAGCGCAATTTTGAGTTTTGGGGCTAGGTTTTTTGATAAGATTGCAATTTTCGCCGGTCCTGATGTGTGTGTTTGAAGCATGTTAAGGGGGTCAAATTACAGCTCCAAGAGGCGGAATAATAATAATAATAAAACCTTACAATTACAATAGGGTCCTCCGTCCCAAAGGGACATTGTGGTCCCTAAAAATACAAAAATAAGGGGTATTTTATTTGAACTAAGCAAAATTATCTGCCAATAGAACAAGAAAATTCGGCTTGTCAAGACTTTCCAAAACAAGTAAAATTAGCTAACCTCAATGATCCCAAAAATACCTTAAAATAAGTATATTCTCACTAATAACAAGTACACTTTTCTTGGTAGAAAAAACAAATATGAGATCTTTTTTCTCAATATGTTGAAAAATATTCTTAAATGAAGTAAATGCTAGTGCCATTATCTTGACATAATGATATTACATTTCTTGAAACCAGCAAACTTATACTAAAAACTAATTTATTGTTCTTAATGGAAAGACAACAAGGAAAGCGCTTGTTACTCTCGGGGTCTCCTAGCCGCTCAGGCAAATCATATTGTCTAAAAATGCATTTTTCCATGGATAACATGACATCATCGCGCCAAGTGCGTGCTCTTTCAGTCAATTAGTGCGCATATATACAGCCTGGCCCCCGGACAAATTTTTTTTAATTGTAATTTTGAAGAATTTATCTGAATGTGCATGAACTATTTCTGTTCAAAATAGTTAGAAATGTTAAATGTTTAAATATTAACCGTCAGTTTACTGTACTGTGCCGACTGTACTACTATATGAGTACATATTTTCTATTGTTTCATTGAAAATAAAACCGCAAAGTCCATTTGGCTGTCATCTGTTTTAATTATGAGACACAATTGTGTCAAAATCATGATTTTTTTTTTTTCATGCTTGAAGTAAGAAATGATTACTTTAAAAAAGTAGTTTTATACTTGTGAGCAGAGGTGGGTAGTAACGCGCTACATTTACTCCGTTACATCTACTTGAGTAACTTTTGGGATAAATTGTACTTCTAAGAGTAGTTTTAATGCAACATACTTTTACTTTTACTTGAGTATATTTATAGAGAAGGAACGCTACTTTTACTCCGCTACTTTTATCTACATTCAGCTCGCTACTCGCTACTAATTTTTATCGATCTGTTAATGCACGCTTTGTTTGTTTTGGTCTGTCAGACAGACCTTCAAAGTGCCTGCCTTACTGGTGACGTTTCACTTCGTTCCACCAATCAGATGCAGTCACTGGTGACGTTGGACCAATCAAACAGAGCCAGGTGGTCACATGACCTGACTTAAACAAGTTGAAAAAATTATTGGGGTGTTACCATTTAGTGGTCAATTGTACGGAATATGTACTGTACTGTGCAATCTACTAATAAAAGTCTCAATCAATCAATCAAAAGTGTGAAGGAAAAAATATACTTTTTTATTTCAACCGTACATCCCGTCAAAAGCCTAAAGACTGATCGCACATGAGGACGTTCCTGTCTTCACAATAAAAGTGCCGCTCCATCGCGCCTGCGCTTTCAAAACAAGAGTCTCCGAAAGCCAGCGCAAACAAGCTAGCAAGCTACGGAGTTTGACGCCAATATATTTCTTGTAAAGTGTATAAAAACGAATATGGAAGCTGGACAAATAAGATGCCCAAAACCCAACCACTTTCATGTGGTATTAGACAGAAAGGAGGAACTTTTCTTCTCCTCCATTTGAAAACGTGGACGTTATCATCACTACTGTCTGATTACAATCAACGCAAGTCATCAGAATCAGGTAATACACCAACTTATATTCTAGTCTTCATGAAAGAAAGGAATCTATATGTTAAACATGCATGTATATTCATTAAAACACCTTTAACATGTAAACAAAAACAGCAAAATAAATACATATAAATGATATACTGTATATATCAATGTATATGTATATATATATATATATATATATATATATATATATATATATATATACATATATACATATATATATATATATACATATATATATATATATATATATATATATATATATATATATATATATATATATATATATATATATATATATATATATATATATATATATATATATGTATGTGTGGGGGAAAAAAATCACAAGACTACTTCATCTCTACAGGCCTGTTTCATGAGGGGGTTCCCTCAATCATCAGGAGATTTTAATGGGAGCATTCACATACCATGGTTTATATAGGGCACAGAGTGGGTGGGTACAGGCTGGCGTAGGGGCGTGGTGATTGGCTCATGTGTTACCTAGGAGGTATTTCCGTCTGTGGCGGCATGCTGTTACAATTTCACTGCGCTTGTTGAGGGATGACAGGTCTGGACGGTAAATAATAAACAGTTTCTCTTTCAAGCATAGGTTGCATCTTTTATTACCACTATTGTAAGGTGTGCTGGATGCAAGAATTTGCCATGTTATTGAATATTCAACATTATTGTCTTTGAGGTCTCAAATGTGTTTGCTGAGTTCTGTGGTATTCCGCAGGTTTTGGTTCCTGAAAGAAGCCTTGTGATTGTTCCATCTGGTTTTGAACTCTCCCTCGGTTAATCCTACTTATGTGTCGGATGTGTTAATGTCCTTGCGTGTTACCTTAGATTGGTAGACAACTGATGTTTGTAAGCACCCCCCGTTGAGAGGGCAATCAGGTTTCTTTCGGCAGTTGCAGCCTTTGTTGGTTTTGGAGTCGCTCTCTCCGGGGGCCGACGGCTCATTTGCAATTGTTTTGTTGTGGTTTGAGATAATTTGTCGTATATTGTTCATACAGCTGTAGCTCAATTTAATGTTGTTCTTGTTGAATACTTTTCTTAGGGTGTTGTCTTTGGGAAAGTGTTTGTCAATCAGAGTGAGGAATTTGTGTCCAATGTTAGTTGAGACGTTTTTGCTGTATGGGGGGTTGTACCAGATGATGTCGTTTCGTTTTCTGTTCTTTTTTGGTTGGTTTCCTGGCGTGGGTTCATAGGTGAGGGTGAAATTGTATACACTTTCATCAAGGGCTTTTTGGTACGGGGGGGTTGCTTGGTCAAATTCAGCTTTGCTAGATGACAGCATCGATAGCCTTTTATTAATTCCGGTAGGTATTCTTTTCGTGGTGGTGGGTGGATGGTTGCTGTCATGGTGCACGTATTGGAGTGTTGTGTTGGGTTTCGTGAATGGTTGGTAGCTGTTATTTCTCAGGTTGAAAGTGACGTCGAGGAAGTTGACGGTTTGCTTGTTGGCTTCAATCGTGATCCGTAGGCCGTTCTCTTTGAAAATTTGGCATATGCGCTTCTTGGTATTCTCGCTGCTCCTTGGCGAGGCGCGACACACTGCCAGTCCGTCATCACGGTAAATACCAAGGTTCAGGTTGAGGCTAGCGAGCTGGGAGAGGAGGAAACTCCCAACGAGTTCACACGTTTCTGCTCCGTCAAAACTTCCCATAGTGACGTCAAATGTTGCATTGTTCTTTTTTTGCCATATATATATATATATATATATATATATATATATATATATATATATATATATATATGATATGAGTGTGTATGTTACTCATCAGTTACTCAGTACTTGAGTAGTTTTTTCACAACATACTTTTTACTTTTACTCAAGTAAATATTTGGGTGACTACTCCTTACTTTTACTTGAGTAATAAATCTCTAAAGTAACAGTACTCTTACTTGAGTACAATTTCTGGCTACTCTACCCACCTCTGTATATGAGTACATATTTTCTATTGTTTCATTGAAAATAAAACAGCAAAGTCCATTTGGCTGTCATCTGTTTTAATTATGAGACACAATTGTGTCAAAGTCATGATTTTTTTTTTTTCATGCTTGAAGTAAGAAATGAGTACTTTAAAAAAGTAGTTTTATACTTGTGAGTGTTGATGACACAGCTTTGCAACACTTGATATTCTAGTTTCAAGCATGTTTTACTCAATATAGGTCATCAAATCTCAGCAACAAGCTGTAATATCTTACTGAGATCATTTAGGACCAAAACACTTAAAACAAGTAAAACACTCCAACATGAAATCTGCTTAGTGAGAAGAATGATCTTATTAGACAGAAAATAAGCAAATATCACCCTTATTTGAGATATTCAATCTTACTTAGATTTCAGTTTTTGCAGTGTTCGACTCGTGAACAAATGTTGTTACTTTGCTTAGAATCCAAATGTTTTTGTCTGTGTTTCAGACGCGTCGGGGAAGGCCGAAGGCGAGCCGGACCGAGAGGGTCTGTTCGCCCTCCACCAGCGACGCGGCGCTATCAAACAGGCTAAAATTCACGTGGTTAAATGTCACGAGTTCAGCGCCACCTTCTTCCCCCAACCCACCTTCTGTTCTGTCTGCAAGGAGTTTGTCTGGTACGCCACTCACCCCTTTTAATATTGAAAAAGAAAATGAATATACTGTCACGTTCAAACACTGAGGACATCTATTAAACAAGACAAAAGGCAAGGAATCAAACAGAGACAGAATTCAATTTGGACTCAATATTGAGGAGAGACATGGCCACTGCACTCTCTGTACAGTCCTGCACCACGCTCTGACGAAGAAGGTTTTCGTCTCCTCTTTATTACAATATTCAATGTTCACGCACCAACACATGTCTCAGCAGGAATGGGGAGTATGTAAAACAGTCATTGTTTTCGGTCGCTTTGAAGACCAAGAATTGGGATTTCTCGGGCTTGGGCTCTTCCTGGATCCAGCTGGGGCAGGTGTTGGAGGACAATGGATAACCCCTCCCGTCTCCTGACCACAGTTGCTTCAAAAGGGCAGCGGGTCGTAAACAGCGTTGACCTCGGTCACCAAACAGTTGGAAGAGAGTTTGTGAAATACTTCAGAGAGAGTTCGTTTAACACTTCAAAGAGAGTTCCTCTGGAAGTTGAGCAGATCCTGCCATCTGTCCGTGTTGAAATCACAGTGGCGTTTCACGAGCCTTCTTCCTCTTGTTAGGCCTCGAAAGACAGCATTCATAATACAACGTTTCTTTTGTGATAACTTACAAACAATTATTCCAACATATACTGTTTGTCTGCCTGCAGGGGTCTTAACAAGCAAGGTTACCAGTGCAGACGTGAGTCACACTAGTTTGTGTTAGTTTGACGTGATCCTTATAATGCATCCTCTGTCCTCCCCGCAGATTGCAACGCAGCCATCCACAAAAAATGCATCGACAAAGTCATTGCCAAATGCACAGGGTCGGCCATCAACAGCAAAGAAACTATGGTAATCATGAGCTCGTAGCAAGTTTATGGCGGTTAGTTTGTGTCCTTATTACCAAAGCTTTTTTTGGTCACCGAATGATGTACTGGTAAGTGTACTGATTATTTTTAAATCAAATTATGCTCACAAGTTCATTAAACAAAATATTGCAAAATGTGTGTGTTTAAAAATGTACCATATTTTTCGGACTATAAGTCGCAGTTTTTTTCATAGTTTGGCCGGGGGTGCGACTTATACTCAGGAGTGACTTATGTGTGAAATGATGAACACATTATAATATTATTGATCTCATTGACGTAAGAGACTAGACGTATAAGATTTCATGGGATTTAGCGATTAGATTGTTTGGTAAACGTATAGCATGTTCTATATGTTATAGTTATTTGAATGACTCTTACCATAATATGTTACGTTAACATACCAGTTGGTTATTTATGCCTCATATAACGTACACTTATTCAGCCTGTTGTTCACTATTCTTTATTTATTAGGGCCCGCATGGCCCATTGTATAAGGACTCCCTTTAGTCCTGATGCAATGGGACATAAGGACCTATTGAATTTGTAAGGTTTTGTTCTTTATTATTATTCTTCCGCGCTTTGCGCTGTAATTTGACCCCCTTAACATACTTCAAAACTCTCCAAATTTAACACACACATCAGGACCTCCAAAAATTGCCTTTTAATAAAAAAAAAACAACCCCAAAATTCAAAATTGTGCTCTAGCGCCCTCTAGGAAGAAAACTGCCTCTAACTCCCAGTAGGAATGTCATAGAGACATGAAACAAAAACCTCCATGTAGGTCTCACTTAGGCCTACTTTTCCTTAATTAATTTCCTCGGGCAAAAATCTACAGGAAGTTGGCAATTCCCCCTTCAAGACAAAAAAGTACTAAAAACAGTCACTTTTGCCTCTTTGAGCTGTAATTTGACCCCCTTAACATGCTTCAAAACTCACCAAACTGAACGCACACATCAGGACTGGCAAACATTGCGATCTAAAAAAAAACCTAACCCCAAATCTCAAAATTGCGCTCTACTGCAATTTTTTAATAAAACGCAAAAAAAAACCTGCTCCTCGGAAGAAAAAAATGACAAAACTGCCTGTAACTCCCACTGGGAAGGTCGGAGAGACATGAAACAAAAACCTCAATGTAGGTCTCACTTAGACCTACATTTCATAAATTGACAACCCCCAGCAAAAATCAACAGGAAGTTTGCTATTCCCCCTTCAAAACAATTTTTTTGTAAAAACCGGTCACCTTCCTTCAAAAACGATCTCCTCTGAGCGCGTTTGTCGTTTCGCCTTCAAACTAACACAGGAGAGAGATTGAACCCTTGTGATTACAATGACAGAAGCGCTTTTTTTCTAACTGCTCTGGTTTTGATTTTATGACCCTTCAAAGACCCGCTGCGCTGATGCTGCTGCGCTGCTGTTTTTTTTAAGATGGCTGCTTAAAAGCAGGAAGCACCAACGTGCCCACACAATGCAGACAAGGTAGGTACACTAGACAAAAGTCTTGGGACACTTCAGACTAAAAGTAGACAAAAGTATTGGGACACTTATGACTATCACTGGACAAAAGTATTGGGACATTTAGGACTAGCACCTGCCAAATATGCGGGCCCGACCAATGCTGCTTGCAGCTTTAATTTTAAATTGCCTTTCAAATGTCTATTCTTGCTGTTGGCTTTTATCAAATACATTTCCCCCAAAAAATGCGACTTATATATGTTTTTTTCCTTCTTTATTATGCATTTTCGGCCGGTGCGACTTATGCTTCGAAAAATACGGTAGTTTGAATTCTTATACACTCAATTTTTACACACTGATAATTAGAGATGTCCGATAATGGCTTTTTTGCCGATATCCGATATTGTCCAACTCTTAATTACCGATCCCGATATCAACCGATACCGATATATACAGTGGTGGAATTAACACATTATTATGCCTAATTTTGTTGTGATGCCCCACTGGATGCATTAAACAATGTAACAAGGTTTTCCAAAATAAATCAACTCAAGTTATGGAAAAAAAAATGCCAACATGGCACTGCCATATTTATTATTGAAGTCACAAAGTGCATTATTTTTTTTTAACATGCCTCAAAACAGCAGCTTGGAATTTGGGGCATGCTCTCCCTGAGAGAGCATGAGGAGGTTGAGGTGGGCGGGGTTGGGGGTGGCGGGGTTTAGGGGGTGTATATTGTAGCGTCCCAGAAGAGTTAGTGCTGCAAGGGATTCTGGGTATTTGTTCTGTGTTTGTCATTCTTGTTTGGTGTGGGTCCACAGTGTGGCGCATATTTGTAACAGTGTTAAAGTTGTTTATACAGCCACCCTCAGTGTGACCTGTATGGCTGTTGACCAAGTATGCATGCATTCACTTGTGTGTGTGAAAATCCGTAGGTATTATGTGACTGGGCCGGCACGCAAAGGCAGTGCCTTTAAGGTTTATTGGCGCTCTGTACTTCTCCCTACGTCCGTGTACACAGCAGCGTTTTAAAAAGTCATAAATTGTACTTTTTGAAACCGATACCGATAATTTTGAAACAGATACCGATAATTCCTGTTATTACATTTTAAAGCATTTATCGGCCGATAATATCGGCAGTCCGATATTATCGAACATCTCTACTGATAATCAAAAAACTCAGTGGCGGGCCGTGCGTTTCCCACCTAGGCTTTCAGTGATGTCCGACTTCAATGATCACCTCTCAAAATACTACAATTGATGTCACCACATGACCATTGCTGGAGAAATACTATACAGGAACACATTTACGCCCTACTGGTCATTAAACACCTCAACAGCGCACAAAACGGCTTATTTTCTGGCGCATTTAAAAATCAATAAACCCGCATTAGCAAATAAAAGATATCTTATGTGGTACTGTCAAAATTAAAATCGCAAAAAACAGATTAAACGGAAAAAATAAAGAAATTAAATATTTGAACTCACAATTTTTAGCACCCATTCGACGCCGTATAAGCCAGCTCGTAGTCGCTTGATCCGAGTTGAAGTGGCGGGCATTTCCCCTTTTCATCTCTTGAACAGCTGAGCTAGCTTCCGGGGTTGGCCGACATTGTCTCCCAAGATGTAGTTTGTCTTTAAATATCCTTCTTGAAAATGGCCATGCAAATATATATATATGTTCTCCTTCTTTGTGGGTAAAAAAAAAGGGAGTATTGGTGATTTCTACGGCGCAACACTTCAGATTTAAACTACAGGTCCATCATTCGACTGGCAAACACGATAGTCCAGGATATCACTCACCCACTACACCAATACATCCAATCCACTTTATTTATATAGCACATTTAAACAACAAAATGTTTCCAAAGTGCTGCACAACAATATTAAACACAATTAAAAACAATATAAAATAAATATGATTAAAAACAATTTCAAAGGGTAAAACCAGGCCCGGCCCTAACCAATCTGGCGCCCTAGGCAAGATTTTAGGTGGCGCCCCCCCACATCGGCAGTGAAGTGTATATACTCACAAGAAACCGAATAGCTTTGTCTTTGACCTTTTTTTTACTTAAAGAAAGCAAATTAACAATCAGAATAGTTAACAAGATAAAAAAATATATAAATAAATAAATGAATGCAAAAAATAAAAAATGAATATATGAAATACAATATTTTTTACATACATATTGCTTAATTTACATTAATGATGTGTACTTTAACAACTAGGCTTACAACTATACCTAATATATAAAGGGGTAGAAAAGTGACTATTATCTGCAGGGCAAACATTAGCTAACCAGAAGGCAATAACAATGTAAACAAAAAACACCTGCTTAAAAGATCTAATACAAATGTCCCTGAGGAATGTAAGGCGGGAGTACTGTAATTACCTAACGTTACATTATTATTTTCCATAACAATTTAGCCCCCTCCACAATATTAACCCGACGTTAAAACAGAACTAGCTATTTATTGATTAGCAATTGCCGAATCATGTAACATTAGCTTAATGCTAAAAAGCCAGGTTACTATCACATTCTGTAACAGACAAATAATTTCATGTAGGCTAACGTTACCTACCTGCTACCTCTTGTCTTTTTCTCGTTTCTCCTCCTCTTCTTTTCTCTTTTTTCTTCCCTGGGCACCTGACAGTTTTGGCCGTTTTGACATCTTGTCGTTGATTTTTTGATGTGGTGACGTCCAAAAAGAGTCATGATACGGGAAGGGAGGGGGCGCACCGTGCGGGGGGGTGGGGGGGCTAATGTTGTAACAAATAATATTTCTATTATATAGGCTTTACTTTGCATTTTAATTAACGTGGGATTATTTTTTGTATTTAGAAATAATAGTACCAACTTTTTTTTTTTTTTTCTCCAACATTTGTGGCACTGGCGTGGCGCCCCCTGATGGACGGCGCCCTTAGCATTTGCCTATACGGCCTATGCCACGGGCCGGCCCTGGGTAAAACCAATTAAAACAGTAAATAGAAAGCAAAAAGCAAAATGTTAAAAACACAGAGGACAACAGAGGAGCACACAACTCACATAGTGTTAAAAGCCAGAGAATAAAAGTGGGTCTTAAGACGAGACTTAAAACACTCCACTGTGGGAGCAGTTGGAACATGGAGGGGCAGAGTGTTCCAGAGCTTAGGGCCGACCACAGAGAAGGTCCTGTCTCCCCTGGTTTTAAGTCTCGTCTTGGACACCACGAGCTGGAGCTGGCTCTCGGACCTCAGAGCGCGCGCAGGATTGTAAGTTTGGATGAGGTCCAAGATATACTGAGGTGCCAGTCCATGTAAAGCTTTAAAAACAAACAGCAAGGTTTTAAAATCAATTCCAAAATGAACAGGGAGCCAGTGCAAACTCTCAAGGATTGGGGTTATATGCTGGCGTCTCCTGGCCCCTGTTAAATACATCATCCAACTACTATCAGGGCGCAGGTACAGAACCATCAAATTCCGGAGGGCCCGCCTCAGGAAAAGCCTTATCCCTGCAGCTATAGCCACCCTTAACAGCAGGCTCGGCCGACCTGTCTGACAAGCCTGTAAATGTGTGTTGGTCATGTATGATGTCTTTTTCTTATTTTTGTTTCGTGATATGTAATGTCTATTGTTCAAATGTACGGCAGTGAAAATGAATTTTCCAATAAATCTAAATCTAATCTAAATCTTCCTGCTTTTAGTAAATTGCAACTTGGGATTGGATACTATATTTGGAATGACAAGTGAGTATCCAATCACAGTCTCGTTAACATCAGGCTACCTATATAGGCTACTGTCAACAACTTGGCTATCGCAACTGTCTATCAACTGTATGTGTTCTCAAATTCATCCGCTGGCGGTCCCGGGTGTGGCTCTGCTGATCTGCATAGCACCGCCGTGATCTGCAATTATCTATCAACTGTATGTGCCGGTTCGCTTACATTGTTGATTCTGAAGGCCCTGGGCAGATTTGGGACAGCATGGCAACATAAGCTAGCTGAATTCTGATTGGATACAAATTCTAACCTAAAAACAACAGCATTGGAAGGAGCATAATATGACATGAACAGAATATGAATACTTTTTTATATTTAGGGAAAGCAAATTAAAAATGACTTTTATCATTAATTATGATCATGATTTCTGGTTATGTTAGGCCATAGGACACGGGTCGGCAACCCGCGGCTCTAGAGCCGCATGCGGCTCTTTAGCGCCGCCCTAGTGGCTCTCTGGAGCTTTTTCAAAAATGTATGAAAAATGGAAAAAGATGAGGGGGAAAAATATATATTTTTTGTTTTAATATGGTTTCTGTAGGAGGACAAACATGACACAAACCTCCCTAATTGTTATAAATCACACTGTTTATATTAAACATGCTTCACTGATTCGAGTATTTGGCGAGCGCCGTTTTGTCCTACTAATTTTGGCGGACCTTGAACTCACCCTAGTTTGTTTACATGTATAACTTTCTCCGACTTTCTAGGACGTGTTTTATGCCACTTCTTTTTCTGTCTCATTTTGTCCACCAAACTTTTAACGTTGTGCATGAATCCACAAAGGTGAGTTTTGTTGATGTTATTGACTTGTGTGGAGTGATAATCAGACATATTTGGTCACTGCATGACTGCGAGCTAATCGATGCTAACATGCTATTTAGGCTAGCTATATGTACATATTGCATCATTATGCCTCATTTGTAGCTATATTTGAGCTCATTTAGTTTCCTTTAAGTCATCTTAATTCAATTTATATCTCATGACACACTATCTGTATGCATACCTGCCAACTACTCCGGTTTTCCCGTAATTCGTACGGTTTTCATCAACCTATTCCGGGTTACGGTTGCAGTGATAAAAAATACGGTTTTTCATTCATTTAAAAAAAAAAAAAAGGGTGGAAAACTACGCGAATTGCACCTTGTGCAGACACGATTTTTCGATCGGACACGGAGGAATTAGCGATGTAAAAGACCACGTTGGGACAAAAAAACACAAGTCTAATGCCGTTGCTAGCGATACAAGTGGAAAACTTTCACTGTTTTTCGTCGCCCAAACAGATTCTTTGGATGTGATAAATGCCGAAGTTTTATTTACGGAGGCAATAATTGAGCATGGACTTCCAATCGCACTGGCTGATCACATGGGACAGTTAAATGTTTGTAATGCAACCTTTAAAAATCATTACGCGGTGATCGCGGTCCCAAAAATAAACTTTTCTTGCATGATAATGTCCAGAAAAACTCGCTTTATATTACTATAGAGTCCTTTTAACGGATGAGTTTGATGGTTTATCACAAACCTTAAATGAAAGAAGTCCTTTGTTCTCCTGCACCATGCATGCGCTTTGGCCTTGCTTCGTGTTTGGTGCGCAATCCTGTCGGCTGTATTTCACAGCATGTCTTTGACAACTTGAAGTGGCATAAAACATTTAAAACAAAGGGGTTATAGAAACAATCACTTTCAGTGTTTTATGCCACTTCAAGTTGTCAAAGACGGTATGCTGGTGCCCGACTGCCACAAGTGGAACAAACATTTGAAACAAAGGGTTTATAGGAACAATCACTTTCAGTGTTTTATGCCACTTCAAGTAAACTTATCATAAAGTTACCATATCATTTTTGCAGTATGATCAATCTGATAGAATACATTTGGATTTTAGCCACAAAAAGGTAATGACACCAATGTTATCTATTGGAATTGTTTAGTACTGTTATACTGTTAAAAGTGTTTATACTATTTATGCTTTCAAGTCCAAGTTGAAGAAATCTTGTTAAATGTTGACAGCATAACTACCAAAATACAGAAGTATGTCCTTCATATTTTTGCAGTGCTATTTCTGTTGAAAAGTTCAAATGATTACATTAGAGATGTGATGTGCCACTTTTCAAGTGTCTGATGGCTTCAATTAATTTTCATTCATTTTTCATATTTTGAATTCTTTTGAAAGGCTTACAAAAAAACTACATTTGAATTGTAATTCCATGCTATTGACAGGACTATTAATTTTAATGAAGTTAGCTTACTATGTTTACAGTTTGATAATTGTGATAGAAATGTGAATTTTAGGCACAGAATATGTTTTACAATTGAACAAGGCAGTAGATTATACAAGCTTGGACAGAAAGTTAATAATGACACCAATTTTTTTTTTAATGGAATTGTTTAGTACTGTTTTACCATTTGTTTACTGTAAAAAGTGTTTATACTTTCAATGAACAAATTGAAGTCTTATGAAAGGTTGACAGGATAACTGGCATTAACTGTCAAAATAATTTCAAACTATTGAAGTTATCTTACAGAATAAACATGTCAATCAACCCATATGATTTTTGCTGTAATATTTTTGTTTTGAAAAGTCACTGTGACTGATAGAAAAGTGATGGTTTTAGCAACATTTTAACCTGTCTGAATGCTAATAATCATTTTGCGTCGGGGGGCGAAGCCCTGAACCCTCCACCAGGACTTTGTCCTGGACCTACCGGGGCCTGCGGCCCTTGGACCCTGGCTACTAGGTTTTTCTGATTTCAAAAGTTGGCAGGTATGTGTATGTAATATGGCTTTTAATTTTTTGCGGCTCCAGACAGATTTTTTTTTGTATTTTTGGTCCAATATGTCTCCTTCAACATTTTGGGTTGCCGACCCCTGCCATAGGAGAACGCCTTGCTGGCCCTGATGGCCCATCACTGAAAAAACTGTATTTTAAAAAACAGATTTTTTTTAAACACACACATTTTGCTCACCATTTGTTTTATTCAATGAAATTGCCAGTATAATTTAATGCAAAAAATTACAAGGCGCACTGTCGATTTTTGAGAAAATGAAAGGATTTTAAGTGCGCCTTATAGTCCAAAAAATACGGTACTTAAATTCAATGTCCAGAAAAAGCTTTCTTTCCTCACTTACATTGTGTGTGTGTGTGTGTGTGTCAGATCCACAAAGAGCGCTTCAAGATCGACATGCCGCACAGGTTCAAAGTGTACAACTACAAGAGTCCCACCTTCTGTGAACACTGTGGGACCCTCCTGTGGGGGCTGGCCAAGCAGGGTCTGAAATGTGAGGGTGAGAGCACACCCATACGTACACAGGCGCACCATTTTGCGGCAAGTCGCCATCAACTGCGGGTTGTTTCCGCGCAGAGTGTTGCATGAACGTCCACCACAAGTGTCAGAAGAAGGTGGCCAACCTGTGTGGAGTCAACCAGAAGCTGATGGCAGAAGCTCTGGCCATTATTGAGAGCAAACAGCAGGTCAGGACAAGAGCTCTGAGGAATTGGGGTTGTAGTTTATTGCTGGACTTACCCTCCATCCTTCAGGCCAGGACCAGCAGAGAAGGTGACATTGTCGGTCGAGAAGGTCCAGTCGGTGTCAGCCAGCCGGGAATGATCCAAGAGCCGACGGCAGACGACTGGGCGAGTAAAGGTACACCCGGTTAGTGCGGGTCTTCTGTGCTTGTCTTCAACATGTCACTTCCTGCAGAGTTGAAGGGTGTTTCCTGGGAGGGGCCCCCAGACACCAGCAAGCTGCCTGTCGACCAGGAGGAGGAGGAGCCTCTTTACACCTTCCCAAAGAAGGATCAGCCCAAATTTTCCATCGACGACTTTGTTCTGCACAAGATGCTCGGGAAGGGCAGCTTTGGCAAGGTGATCGGATTAAAAATCCGCAAAAATAAAAACGTATTTTCTGACAGAAGTCGTTTTTTTTCGCAGGTGTTTTTAGCCGAGCTGAAAAATAGCGGGCGTTTTTTTGCTGTCAAGGCTCTGAAGAAGGACGTGGTTCTGATGGACGACGATGTGGAGTGCACCATGGTGGAGAGGAGGGTCCTCTCTTTAGCCTGGGAAAACCCCTTCCTCACACACCTGTACTGCACCTTCCAGACAAAGGTAAGCCCCCCAAACCTCCTTTCCTTGGCCTTGATGTCCTTTTCTGTCATGCCTCTGGGGAGGGCGGTCACATTTTTTCCCACTCCCTTCTTCTCTCTGCTTGCTCTCTTTGTTTTGTCTTATCTACACTTTTCTGAAGCCTCTTTCAAATCTAAACATTAGACATGGAAATGATCAGCTAGACTCTCGACTCAATTGTCAAAATCTTTTCGACGAGGAAAAGAGGTTCTGGGGAGCCTGGCTGCCCTGATGGAACCATTGCTGCGGGGTACGTGAGAGATTCCTGGGATGAATGGAGAATCATGTGCCTCTCAGTCCTTTCCATCGAGGACGTGGGAGACATCTACATATTTGGAACCGTGATCGTGGGGCACCTGCTGATTGGGCTGGGCATTGCTCTGGTGTATCGTCAAATCCGTAAGACAATGGCAGCCACTCAAGGAGCCCAAAGGGAATGGAAGGTTTGGGCCGGGCTGTGAGATCACAGTCTGGGGCGATTTTGATCGCAAGATGGATCACATCATGGAAAAGCTGGTTGAAAGGGAAAAATTGGATATGAGGGCCAGCATGGACGAATAGAACAGACAAGCCATTGTAATGTCTGCTCGCGGAAAAACCAAAATCCTAATCTACGATTTGACTCCCTCGAATGGCCTTGACGCTGCAACAACAGGAGCAGGCTGTTCGGAAAACATCCCCCGAGGACTCCTCAATGATGGACGCTTTTGACCTCCCTCCCTCCTCAACGACACCTGGAGTCGAACTTTTGCTTGCATGCAGAAAGCATACCTGCCAACTACTCCGGTTTTCCCGTGATTAGTACGGTTTTCATCAACCTATTCCGGGTTACGGTTGCAGTGATAAAAAATACGGTTTTTCATTAATTAAATTTTTTTTTTTTTTTTAAAGTTTTATTCACGAAATCGCGTAACAACAATGACAATCGACACTGCTTCCCGTAACTTCCTATCGAGCCATTCCGAATGCCATGCGCGAGGCTATTTATAGCACCGCTGCCAAGCACGAGGCACCAGTTGCCATTGTTTCCAAACGAGCGAACGATCATGGAATCAGCCGGAGAAAAATGGCAAACGAGTCTTAAACCGAAAGGAAAACTGCAGTCATTCCGTGAAGAATATTCAAAAGCCTATCCGGGAATAATTATCCGTTCCAAAAAGGGTGAAAACTACGCGAATTGCACCTTGTGCAGACAAGATTTTTCGATCGGACACGGAGGAATTAGCGATGTAAAAGACCACGTTGGGACAAAAAAACACAAGTCTAATGCCGTTGCTAGCGATACAAGTGGAAAACTTTCAACGTTTTTCGTCGCCCAAACAGATTCTTTGGATGTGATGAATGCCGAAGTTTTATTTACGGAGGCAATAATTGAGCATGGACTTCCAATCGCACTGGCTGATCACATATGATTTTTGCTGTAATATTTTTGTTTTGAAAAGTCACTGTGACTGATAGAAAAGTGATGGTTTTAGCAACATTTTAACCTGTCTGAATGCTAATAATCATTTTGCGTCGAAGCCCCCCCTGAACCCCCCACCAGGACTTTGTCCTGGACCTACCGGGGCCTGCGGCTCCTGGACCCTGGCTACTAGGTTTTTCTGATTTCAAAAGTTGGCAGGTATGAGAAAGGCCCCAGGCCTATGGACACTACATCAACACACCGAAGACTTCACCACCGCTTGATTCCCCTTCGGGGTGATGCAAGGCTGGCAGCGCTTTATAGCAGCAGTCGACCTCCAGGGTCCCAACTCCCCCCCCCCTCTGTTGCGAGTTGTCGTGATTAAATGTAACATGTTTATGTTACATTATACTGTATGCTCAGTGCCAGAGCTTGGTCCGCATTGCCGGCAGTAAGTCGGACACGTTTCCAGTGAGGGTTGGACTCCGCCAAGGCTGCCCTTTGTCACCCATTCTGTTCATAACTTTTATGGACAGAATTTCTAGGCGCAGTCAAGGCGTTGAGGGGATCTGGTTTGGTGGCTGCAGGATTAGGTCTCTGCTTTTTGCAGATGATGTGGTCCTGATGGCTTCATCTGGCCAGGATCTTCAGCTCTCACTGGATCGGTTCGCAGCCGAGTGTGAAGCGACTGGGATGAGAATCAGCACCTCCAAGTCCGAGTCCATGGTTCTCGCCCGGAAAAGGGTGGAGTGCCATCTCCGGGTTGGGGAGGAGATCTTGCCCCAAGTGGAGGAGTTCAAGTACCTCGGAGTCTTGTTCACGAGTGAGGGAAGAGTGGATCGTGAGATTGACAGGCGGATCGGTGCGGCGTCTTCAGTAATGTGGACGCTGTATCGATCCGTTGTGGTGAAGAAGGAGCTGAGCCGGAAGGCAAGGCTCTCAATTTACCGGTCGATCTACGTTCCCATCCTCACCTATGGTCATGAGCTTTGGGTTATGACCGAAAGGACAAGATCACGGGTACAAGCGGCCGAAATGAGTTTCCTCCGCCGGGTGGCGGGGCTCTCCCTTAGAGATAGGGTGAGAAGCTCTGCCATCCGGGGGGAGCTCAAAGTAAAGCCGCTGCTCCTCCACATGGAGAGGAGTCAGATGAGGTGGTTCGGGCATCTGGTCAGGATGCCACCCGAACGCCTCCCTAGGGAGGTGTTTAGGGCACGTCCGACCGGTAGGAGGCCGCGGGGAAGACCCAGGACACGTTGGGAAGACTATGTCTCCCGGCTGGCCTGGGAACGCCTCGGGATCCCCCGGGAGGAGCTGGACGAAGTGGCTGGGGAGAGGGAAGTCTGGGCTTCCCTGCTTAGGCTGCTGCCCCCGCGACCCGACCTCGGATAAGCGGAAGAAGATGGATGGATGGATGGATGTTTATGTGTGCATGGTGTGGAGGTTTTTTCCCCACTCCAGACTGGGCCCCCTTAGGAGCCCAGTCTAGATTGTATTTTTTTACTCATCTTCTTCCCCAGCGTTTGACCTTTTTCCCATCTTTTACGGGGCGCCTTTGGCGACCCATCGGCGTTCCTGTTCTGTAACCCTGTACACTGTTTTGTTTGTCTAATCTTGAACGGGTTTGTGCTGTTTGTTTGTACTTGTGCAATGACAATAAAGTCCTATCCTAACCTGGCAAAGTCTCTGTCCCCAGGAGAACCTGTTTTTTGCGATGGAGTACCTGAATGGAGGCGATCTCATGTTCCACATCCAGAACTGCCACAGGTTTGACCTGCACAGATCCACGTACGTGTCCAGTGCCATCATACCATGTACTTCCAGGACCTGGAGCACACAAGCCACCTTCCTTTCTTCCTCTTTCTTCCTGCAGCTTTTACGCGGCTGAGATCGTCTGCGGCCTTCAGTTCCTGCACTCCAAAGGAGTCATTTACAGGTGAGAATCAATAAACCTTCAAAAAGGCCAAAAAGAAAAGGTCCCGGGGTGTTTGTGCAGGGACCTGAAGCTGGACAATGTGCTGCTGGACTCCGAGGGACACATCAAGATCGCAGACTTTGGCATGTGCAAGGAGACCATGCAGGAGGAATCAAGGACGTCCACCTTCTGTGGGACCCCGGACTACATCGCCCCCGAGGTTGGGACGCAGGTGTCAAATGTTTACTAACGTGCTACAGCAAACATGTCTACGTTTAACTAAGCAACACAAGCTACAATTAGCATCCAGATACTAAACTTCTTTTTAAGAGCGTCAGCTGCTACTAGTACTTGGACAACAAGCTGGGGACCACAAAACGCTGGCAGAGTAGACCTGGAGATTTGCTTGCAACTACCGTATTTTCCGCACCATAAGGCGCCCTGGGTTATAAGCCGCGCCTTCAATGAACGGCATATTTCAAAACTTTGTCCACCTATAAGCCGCCCCGTGTTATAAGCCGCATCTAACTGCGCTAAAGGAATGTCAAAAAAACAGTCAGATAGGTCAGTCAAACTTTAATAATATATTAAAACCAGCGTGATGTGGGCGCGCATGGAGTCGTATATCAACATGGACGAAGCTGCGTGAAAAAAGCCACCCGGCCTCTTCGCGTAAACTTAAACTTACCTTAACCACTCGCTCATCTTTTCTTCATCCATCCCTTCGAGTTAGCTTTTATGATGACGCCGGCTGGAAAGGTCTCTTTTGGCAAGGTCTTCCTTTTGAATATCACCATGGGTGGAAGTTTCTGGCCATTAGCATGGCAAGCTAGAACCACAGTGAAGGATGACTTCTCATTCCCTGTGGTGCGAATATTCACCGTACGTGCTCCCGTTGTATCCACAGTGCGGTTCACAGGAATATCAGTTGCTGTGAAATAGTAATCCGTGTGCGGATGGAGAGATTGCGTCTTTTCATGAACCAGATCCCTGTCGCTTTGTAGGAGCCATTTTGTGGTCTTTACAGATGTAAACACACAAATGAAATGAAACGTACGGTGATATCCGCGCGTTTTTTCTTCTTCTACGCGGGCGGGTGGTTGCTTACAGTAGAAGAAGAAGCGCTTCCTGTTCTATGGGGGCGGGTGCTTACCTTGGCGGTTGCTTGCGTAGAAGAAGAAGCGCTTCCTGTTCTACCGGGAAAAAAGATGGCGGCTGTTTACCGAAGTTGCGAGACCGAAACTTTATGAAAATGAATCTTAATATTTATCCATATATAAAGCGCACCGGGTTATAAGCCGCACTGTCAGCTTTTGAGAAAATTTGTGGTTTTTAGGTGCGGCTAATAGTGCGGAAAATACGGTACACTTTATCACATTTAATCACTATTGTCATCAATCTGAATACATCATAATCACACTGTGTAAAGGTTGTGTTGTTGTTTTTAGTAGTGATAATACTCACACTTGTTTACATATTGTGTTGTTCTAGTTAGTTGTTTTTAGTAGTGATAATAATCACACTTGTTTACATGTTTTGTTGTTGTTCTAGTATATTGTGCTTTTAGTAGTGATAATACTCACACTTGTTTACATGTTGTGTTGTTGTTTTAGTAGTGATAATACTCTCACTCTGTTTACATGTTGTGTTGTTGTTCAAGTTAGTTGTTTTTAGTGGTGATAATAATCACACTTGTTTACATGTTTTGTTGTTGTTCTAGTATATTGTGCTTTTAGTAGTGATAATACTCACACTTGTTTACATGTTGTGTTGTTGTTTTAGTAGTGATAATACTCTCACTCTGTTTACATGTTGTGTTGTTGTTCAAGTTAGTTGTTTTTAGTGGTGATAATAATCACACTTGTTTACATGTTTTGTTGTTGTTCTAGTATATTGTGCTTTTAGTAGTGATAATACTCACACTTGTTTACATGTTGTGTTGTTGTTTTAGTAGTGATAATACTCTCACTCTGTTTACATGTTTGTTGTTGTTCAAGTTAGTTGTTTTAGTAGTGATAATACTCTCACTCTGTTTACATGTTGTTTGTTGTTGTTCGAGTTAGTTGTTTTTAGTAGTGATAATACTCTCACACTGTTTACATGTTGTGTTGTTGTTCTAGTTAGTTGTTTTTAGTAGTAATAATACTCACACTGTTTACATGTTGTGTTGTTGTTCTAGTTAGTTGTTTTTAGTAGTAATAATACTCACACTGTTTACATGTTGTTTGTTGTAGTTCAAGTTAGTTGTTTTTAGTGGTGATAATACTCTCACACTTGTTTACATGTTGTGTTGTTGTTCTAATTAATTGTTATTTTGTAGTGATAATACTTACACTGTTTACATGTTGTGTTGTTGTTCAAGTTAGTTGTTTTCAGTGGTGATAATAATCACACTTGTTTACATGTTTTGTTGTTGTTCTAGTATATTGTGCTTTTAGTCGTGATAATACTCACACTTGTTTACATGTTGTGTTGTTGTTCTAATTAGTTGTTTTAGTAGTGATAATACTCTCACTCTGTTTACATGTTGTTTGTTGTTGTTCAAGTTAGTTGTTTTTAGTAGTGATAATACTCACACTGTGTAAATGTTGTGTTGTTGTTCGAGTTAGTTGTTTTTAGTAGTGATAATACTCACACTGTTTACATGTTGTTTGTTGTAGTTCAAGTTAGTTGTTTTTAGTGGTGATAATACTCACACTTGTTTACATATTGTGTTGTTCTAGTTAGTTGTTTTTAGTAGTGATAATATTCACACTGTGTAAATGTTGTGTTGTTGTTTTTAGTAGTGATAATACTCACACTTTTTACATGTTGTGTTGTTGTTCTAGTTAGTTGTTTTTAGTGGTGATAATACTCATACTGTGTAAATGTTGTGTTGTTGTTTTTAGTAGTAATAATACTCTCACACTTGTTTACATGTTGTGTTGTTGTTCTAATTAGTTGTTATTTTGTAGTGATAATACTCACACTGTTTACATGTTGTGTTGTTGTTCAAGTTAGTTGTTTTTAGTGGTGATAAGTATCACACTTGTTTACATGTTGTGTTGTTGTTCTAGTTAATTGTGCTTTTAGTAGTGATAATACTCACACTTGTTTACATGTTGTGTTGTTGTTCTAGTTAGTTGTTTTAGTAGTGATAATACTCTCACTCTGTTTACATGTTTGTTGTTGTTCAAGTTAGTTGTTTTTAGTAGTGATAATACTCACTGTGTAAATGTTGCGTTGTTGTTCTAGTTAGTTGTTTTTAGTAGTGATAATACTCACACTGTTTACATGTTGTTTGTTGTAGTTCAAGTTAGTTGTTTTTAGTGGTGATAATACTCACACTTGTTAACATATTGTGTTGTTCTAGTTAGTTGTTTTAGTAGTGATAATACTCACACTTGTTTACATCAAATCAAATCAACTTTATTTATATGTTGTGTTGTTGTTGTTCTAGTTAGTTGTGTTTTTAGTAGTGGTAATACTCACCCTTGTTTACATGTGTTGTTCTAGTTAGTTGTTTTTAGTAGTGATAATACTCACACTGTTTACATATTGTGTTGCTGTTCTAGTTAGTTGTTTTTAGTAGTGATAATACTCTCACTGTTTACATGTTGTGTTGTTGTTCAAGTTAGTTGTTTTTAGTGGTGATAATAATCACACATGTTTACATATTGTGTTGTTCTAGTTAGTTGTTTTAGTAGTGATAATACTCACACTTGTTTGCACGCTATTTTGTTGTCCAAGTTAGTTGTTTTAATAGTGACAATACTTACACTTGTTTACATGTTGTGTTGTTGTTTATGATACTACTCACACTTGTTTACATGTTGTGTTGTTCTAGTTAGTTGTTTTTAGTAGTGATAATATTTACACTTGTTTACATGTTGTGTTGTTGTTTAAGATAATACTCACACTTGTTTACATGTTGTGTTGTTCTAGTTAGTTGTTTTTAGTAATGATAATTTTCACACTGTTTACATGTTGTTGTTGTTGTTCAAGTTAGGTTTTTTTAGTGGTGATAATAATCACACTTGTTAACATGTTGTGTTGTTCTAGTTAGTTGTTTTAGTAGTGATAATACTCACACTTGTTTACATCAAATCAACTTTATTTATATGTTGTGTTGTTCTAGTTAGTTGTGTTTTTAGTAGTGGTAATACTCACCCTTGTTTACATGTGTTGTTCTAGTTAGTTGTTTTTAGTAGTGATAATACTCACACTGTTTACATGTTGTGTTGTTGTTCAAGTTAGTTATTTTTAGGGGTGATAATAATCACACTTGTTTATATATTGTGTTGTTCTAGTTAGTTGTTTTAGTAGTGATAATACTCACACTTGTTTACATGTTATTTTTGTTGTCCAAGTTAGTTGTTTTTAGTAGTGACAATACTTACACTTGTTAAAATGTTGTGTTGTTGTTTACGATAATACTCACACATGTTTACATGTTGTGTTGTTGTACTAGTTAGTTGTTTTTAGTAGTGATAATACTCACACTTGTTTACATGTTGTGTTGTTGTACTAGTTAGTTGTTTTTAGTAGTGATAATACTCACACTTGTTTAAATGTTATTTTTGTTGTCCAAGTTAGTTGTTTTTAGTAGTGACAATACTCACACTTGCTTACATGTTGTGTTGTTGTTCTAGTTAGTTGTTTTTAGTAGCGATAATACTCGCACTTGTTTACATGTTGTGTTGTTGTACTAGTTAGTTGTTTTTAGTAGTGATAATACGTACACTTGTTTACATGTTGTGTTGTTGTTCAAGATAATACTCACACTTGTTTACATGTTACTTTGTTGTTCTAGTTAGTTGTTTTTAGTAGTGATAATACTCACACTGTTTACATGTTGTTTGTTGTTCAAGTTAGTTATTTTTAGGGGTGATAATAATCACACTTGTTTATATATTGTGTTGTTCTAGTTAGTTGTTTTAGTAGTGATAATACTCACACTTGTTTACATGTTATTTTTGTTGTCCAAGTTAGTTGTTTTTAGTAGTGACAATACTTACACTTGTTAAAATGTTGTGTTGTTGTTTACGATAATACTCACACATGTTTACATGTTGTCTTGTTGTACTAGTTAGTTGTTTTTAGTAGTGATAATACTCACACTTGTTTACATGTTGTGTTGTTGTTCAAGATAATACTCACACTTGTTTACATGTTACTTTGTTTTTCTCGTTAGTTGTTTTTAGTAGTGACAATACTCACACTGTTTTGCACGTTATTTTGTTGTCCGAGTTAGTTGTTTTTAGTAGTGATAATACTCACACTTGTTTAAATGTTATTTTGGCTGTCCAAGTTAGTTGTTTTTAGTAGTGACAATACTCACACTTGCTTACATGTTGTGTTGTTGTTCTAGTTAGTTGTGATAATACTCGCACTTGTTTACATGTTGTGTTGTTGTTCTAGTTAGTTGTTTTTAGTAGTGATAATACTCACACTGTTTACATATTGTGTTGCTGTTCTAGTTAGTTGTTTTTAGTAGTGATAATACTCTCACTGTTTACATGTTGTGTTGTTGTTCAAGTTAGTTATTTTTAGGGGTGATAATAATCACACTTGTTTATATATTGTGTTGTTCTAGTTAGTTGTTTTAGTAGTGATAATACTCACACTTGTTTACATGTTATTTTTGTTGTCCAAGTTAGTTGTTTTTAGTAGTGATAATACTTACACTTGTTAAAATGTTGTGTTGTTGTTTACGATAATACTCACACATGTTTACATGTTGTCTTGTTGTACTAGTTAGTTGTTTTTAGTAGTGATAATACGTACACTTGTTTACATGTTGTGTTGTTGTTCAAGATAATACTCACACTTGTTTACATGTTACTTTGTTTTTCTCGTTAGTTGTTTTTAGTAGTGATAATACTCACACTGTTTTGCACGTTATTTTGTTGTCCAAGTTAGTTGTTTTTAGTAGTGATAATACTCACACTTGCTTACATGTTGTGTTGTTGTTCTAGTTAGTTGTTTTTAGTAGTGATAATACTCACACTGTTTTGCACGTTATTTTGTTGTCCAAGTTAGTTGTTTTTAGTAGTGACAATACTCACACTTGCTTACATGTTGTGTTGTTGTTCTAGTTAGTTGTTTTTAGTAGTGATAATACTCGCACTTGTTTACATGTTGTGTTGTTGTACTAGTTAGTTGTTTTTAGTAGTGATAATACGTACACTTGTTTACATGTTGTGTTGTTGTTCAAGATAATACTCACACTTGTTTACATGTTACTTTGTTTTTCTCGTTAGTTGTTTTTAGTAGTGATAATACTCACACTGTTTACATGTTGTGTTGTTGTTCAAGTTAGTTATTTTTAGGGGTGATAATAATCACACTTGTTTATATATTGTGTTGTTCTAGTTAGTTGTTTTAGTAGTGATAATACTCACACTTGTTTACATGTTATTTTTGTTGTCCAAGTTAGTTGTTTTTAGTAGTGACAATACTTACACTTGTTAAAATGTTGTGTTGTTGTTTACGATAATACTCACACATGTTTACATGTTGTCTTGTTGTACTAGTTAGTTGTTTTTAGTAGTGATAATATGTACACTTGTTTACATGTTGTGTTGTTGTTCAAGATAATACTCACACTTGTTTACATGTTACTTTGTTTTTCTCGTTAGTTGTTTTTAGTAGTGACAATACTCACACTGTTTTGCACGTTATTTTGTTGTCCAAGTTAGTTGTTTTTAGTAGTGATAATACTCACACTTGTTTAAATGTTATTTTTGTTGTCCAAGTTAGTTGTTTTAGTAGTGACAATACTTACACTTGTTTACATGTTGTGTTGTTGTTTATGATACTACTCACACTTGTTTACATGTTGTGTTGTTCTAGTTAGTTGTTTTTAGTAATGATAATTTTCACACTGTTTACATGTTGTTTGTTGTTGTTCAAGTTAGGTTTTTTTAGTGGTGATAATAATCACACTTGTTAACATGTTGTGTTGTTCTAGTTAGTTGTTTTAGTAGTGATAATACTCACACTTGTTTACATCAAATCAACTTTATTTATATGTTGCGTTGTTCTAGTTAGTTGTGTTTTTAGTAGTGGTAATACTCACCCTTGTTTACATGTGTTGTTCTAGTTAGTTGTTTTTAGTAGTGATAATACTCACACTGTTTACATGTTGTGTTGTTGTTCAAGTTAGTTATTTTTAGGGGTGATAATAATCACACTTGTTTATATATTGTGTTGTTCTAGTTAGTTGTTTTTAGTAGTGATAATACTCACACTTGTTTAAATGTTATTTTTGTTGTCCAAGTTAGTTGTTTTTAGTAGTGACAATACTCACACTTGCTTACATGTTGTGTTGTTGTTCTAGTTAGTTGTTTTTAGTAGCGATAATACTCACACTTGTTTACATGTTGTGTTGTTGTACTAGTTAGTTGTTTTTAGTAGTGATAATACGTACACTTGTTTACATGTTGTGTTGTTGTTCAAGATAATACTCACACTTGTTTACATGTTACTTTGTTGTTCTAGTTAGTTGTTTTTAGTAGTGATAATACTCACAATGTTTACATGTTGTGTTGTTGTTCAAGTTAGTTATTTTTAGGGGTGATAATAATCACACTTGTTTATATATTGTGTTGTTCTAGTTAGTTGTTTTAGTAGTGATAATACTCACACTTGTTTACATGTTATTTTTGTTGTCCAAGTTAGTTGTTTTTAGTAGTGACAATACTTACACTTGTTAAAATGTTGTGTTGTTGTTTACGATAATACTCACACATGTTTACATGTTGTCTTGTTGTACTAGTTAGTTGTTTTTAGTAGATAATACGTACACTTGTTTACATGTTGTGTTGTTGTTCAAGATAATACTCACACTTGTTTACATGTTACTTTGTTTTTCTCGTTAGTTGTTTTTAGTAGTGATAATACTCACACTGTTTTGCACGTTATTTTGTTGTCCAAGTTAGTTGTTTTTAGTAGTGATAATACTCACACTTGTTTGAATTTTATTTTTGTTGTCCAAGTTAGTTGTTTTTAGTAGTGACAATACTCACACTTGCTTACATGTTGTGTTGTTGTTCTAGTTAGTTGTTTTTAGTAGCGATAATACTCGCACTTGTTTACATGTTGTGTTGTTGTACTAGTTAGTTGTTTTTAGTAGTGATAATACGTACACTTGTTTACATGTTGTGTTGTTGTTCAAGATAATACTCACACTTGTTTACATGTTACTTTGTTGTTCTAGTTAGTTGTTTTTAGTAGTGATAATACTCACACTGTTTACATGTTGTGTTGTTGTTCAAGTTAGTTATTTTTAGGGGTGATAATAATCACACTTGTTTATATATTGTGTTGTTCTAGTTAGTTGTTTTAGTAGTGATAATACTCACACTTGTTTACATGTTATTTTTGTTGTCCAAGTTAGTTGTTTTTAGTAGTGACAATACTTACACTTGTTAAAATGTTGTGTTGTTTACGATAATACTCACACATGTTTACATGTTGTCTTGTTGTACTAGTTAGTTGTTTTTAGTAGTGATAATACATACACTTGTTTACATGTTGTGTTGTTGTTCAAGATAATACTCACACTTGTTTACATGTTACTTTGTTTTTCTCGTTAGTTGTTTTTAGTAGTGATAATACTCACACTGTTTTGCACGTTATTTTGTTGTCCAAGTTAGTTGTTTTTAGTAGTGATAATACTCACACTTGTTTAAATGTTATTTTTGTTGTCCAAGTTAGTTGTTTTTAGTAGTGACAATACTCACACTTGCTTACATGTTGTGTTGTTGTTCTAGTTAGTTGTTTTTAGTAGCGATAATACTCGCACTTGTTTACATGTTGTGTTGTTGTACTAGTTAGTTGTTTTTAGTAGTGATAATACGTACACTTGTTTACATGTTGTGTTGTTGTTCAAGATAATACTCACACTTGTTTACATGTTACTTTGTTGTTCTAGTTAGTTGTTTTTAGTAGTGATAATACTCACACTGTTTACATGTTGTGTTGTTGTTCAAGTTAGTTATTTTTAGGGGTGATAATAATCACACTTGTTTATATATTGTGTTGTTCTAGTTAGTTGTTTTAGTAGTGATAATACTCACACTTGTTTACATGTTATTTTTGTTGTCCAAGTTAGTTGTTTTTAGTAGTGACAATACTTACACTTGTTAAAATGTTGTGTTGTTGTTTACGATAATACTCACACATGTTTACATGTTGTCTTGTTGTACTAGTTAGTTGTTTTTAGTAGTGATAATACATACACTTGTTTACATGTTGTGTTGTTGTTCAAGATAATACTCACACTTGTTTACATGTTACTTTGTTTTTCTCGTTAGTTGTTTTTAGTAGTGATAATACTCACACTGTTTTGCACGTTATTTTGTTGTCCAAGTTAGTTGTTTTTAGTAGTGATAATACTCACACTTGTTTAAATGTTATTTTTGTTGTCCAAGTTAGTTGTTTTTAGTAGTGACAATACTCACACTTGCTTACATGTTGTGTTGTTGTTCTAGTTAGTTGTTTTTAGTAGCGATAATACTCGCACTTGTTTACATGTTGTGTTGTTGTACTAGTTAGTTGTTTTTAGTAGTGATAATACGTACACTTGTTTACATGTTGTGTTGTTGTTCAAGATAATACTCACACTTGTTTACATGTTACTTTGTTGTTCTAGTTAGTTGTTTTTAGTAGTGATAATACTCACACTGTTTACATGTTGTGTTGTTGTTCAAGTTAGTTATTTTTAGGGGTGATAATAATCACACTTGTTTATATATTGTGTTGTTCTAGTTAGTTGTTTTAGTAGTGATAATACTCACACTTGTTTACATGTTATTTTTGTTGTCCAAGTTAGTTGTTTTTAGTAGTGACAATACTTACACTTGTTAAAATGTTGTGTTGTTGTTTACGATAATACTCACACATGTTTACATGTTGTCTTGTTGTACTAGTTAGTTGTTTTTAGTAGTGATAATACGTACACTTGTTTACATGTTGTGTTGTTGTTCAAGATAATACTCACACTTGTTTACATGTTACTTTGTTTTTCTCGTTAGTTGTTTTTAGTAGTGATAATACTCACACTGTTTTGCACGTTATTTTGTTGTCCAAGTTAGTTGTTTTTAGTAGTGATAATACTCACACTTGCTTACATGTTGTGTTGTTGTTCCAGTTAGTTGTTTTTAGTAGTGATAATACTCGCACTTGTTTACATGTTGTGTTGTTGTACTAGTTAGTTGTTTTTAGTAGTGATAATACGTACACTTGTTTACATGTTGTGTTGTTGTTCAAGATAATACTCACACTTGTTTACATGTTACTTTGTTGTTCTAGTTAGTTGTTTTTAGTAGTGATAATACTCACACTGTTTACATGTTGTGTTGTTGTTCAAGTTAGTTATTTTTAGTGGTGATAATAATCACACTTGTTTATATATTGTGTTGTTCTAGTTAGTTGTTTTAGTAGTGATAATACTCACACTTGTTTACATGTTATTTTTGTTGTCCAAGTTAGTTGTTTTTAGTAGTGATAATACTTACACTTGTTAAAATGTTGTGTTGTTGTTTACGATAATACTCACACATGTTTACATGTTGTGTTGTTGTACTAGTTAGTTGTTTTTAGTAGTGATAATACTCACACTTGTTTACATGTTGTGTTGTTGTTCGAGTTAGTTGTTTTTAGTAGTGATAATACTCTCACTTGTTTACATATTGTGTTATTCTAGTTAGTTGTTTTTAGTAGTGACAATGCTCTCACTTGTTTACATATTGTGTTGTTCTAGTTAGTTGTTTTTAGTAGTGATAATATTCACACTGTTTACATGTTGTTGTTGTTGTTCAAGTTAGGTTTTTTTAGTGGTGATAATAATCACACTTGTTAACATGTGTTGTTCTAGTTAGTTGTTTTAGTAGTGATAATACTCACACTTGTTTACATCAAATCAACTTTATTTATATGTTGTGTTGTTCTAGTTAGTTGTGTTTTTAGTAGTGGTAATACTCACCCTTGTTTACATGTGTTGTTCTAGTTAGTTGTTTTTAGTAGTGATAATACTCACACTGTTTACATATTGTGTTGCTGTTCTAGTTAGTTGTTTTTAGTAGTGATAATACTCACACTGTTTACATATTGTGTTGCTGTTCTAGTTAGTTGTTTTTAGTAGTGCTAATACTCTCACTGTTTACATGTTGTGTTGTTGTTCAAGTTAGTTGTTTTTAGTGGTGATAATAATCACACTTGTTTACATATTGTGTTGTTCTAGTTAGTTGTTTTAGTAGTGATAATACTCACACTTGTTTGCACGCTATTTTGTTGTCCAAGTTAGTTGTTTTTAGTAGTGATAATACTCACAGTTGTTTACACGTTATTTTTGTTGTCCAAGTTAGTTGTTTTAGTAGTGACAATACTTACACTTGTTTACATGTTGTGTTGTTGTTTATGATACTACTTACACTTGTTTACATGTTGTGTTGTTCTAGTTAGTTGTTTTTAGTAGTGATAATATTTACACTTGTTTACATGTTGTGTTGTTGTTTAAGATAATACTCACACTTGTTTACATGTTGTGTTGTTCTAGTTAGTTGTTTTTAGTAATGATAATTTTCACACTGTTTACATGTTGTTGTTGTTGTTCAAGTTAGGTTTTTTTAGTGGTGATAATAATCACACTTGTTAACATGTTGTGTTGTTCTAGTTAGTTGTTTTAGTAGTGATAATACTCACACTTGTTTACATCAAATCAACTTTATTTATATGTTGCGTTGTTCTAGTTAGTTGTGTTTTTAGTAGTGGTAATACTCACCCTTGTTTACATGTGTTGTTCTAGTTAGTTGTTTTTAGTAGTGATAATACTCACACTGTTTACATGTTGTGTTGTTGTTCAAGTTAGTTATTTTTAGGGGTGATAATAATCACACTTGTTTATATATTGTGTTGTTCTAGTTAGTTGTTTTAGTAGTGATAATACTCACACTTGTTTACATGTTATTTTTGTTGTCCAAGTTAGTTGTTTTTAGTAGTGACAATACTTACACTTGTTAAAATGTTGTGTTGTTGTTTACGATAATACTCACACATGTTTACATGTTGTGTTGTTGTACTAGTTAGTTGTTTTTAGTAGTGATAATACGTACACTTGTTTACATGTTGTGTTGTTGTTCAAGATAATACTCACACTTGTTTACATGTTACTTTGTTTTTCTCGTTAGTTGTTTTTAGTAGTGATAATACTCACACTTGTTTAAATGTTATTTTTGTTGTCCAAGTTAGTTGTTTTTAGTAGTGACAATACTCACACTTGTTTACATGTTGTGTTGTTGTTCTAGTTAGTTGTTTTTAGTAGTGATAATACTCACACTTGCTTACATGTTGTGTTGTTGTTCTAGTTAGTTGTTTTTAGTAGCGATAATACTCACACTTGCTTACATGTTGTGTTGTTGTTCTAGTTAGTTGTTTTTAGTAGCGATAATACTCACACTTGCTTACATGTTGTGTTGTTGTTCTAGTTAGTTGTTTTTAGTAGTGATAATACTCACACTTGCTTACATGTTGTGTTGTTGTTCTAATTAGCTGTTTTTAGTAGTGATAATACTCACACTTGATACATGTTGTGTTGTTGTTCTAGTTAGTTGTTTTTAGTAGTGATAATACTCACACTTGTTTAAATGTTATTTTTGTTGTCCAAGTTAGTTGTTTTTAGTAGTGACAATACTCACACTTGTTTACATGTTGTGTTGTTGTTCTAGTTAGTTGTTTTTAGTAGCGATAATACTCACACTTGCTTACATGTTGTGTTGTTGTTCTAGTTAGTTGTTTTTAGTAGTGATAATACTCACACTTGTTTACATGTTGTGTTGTTGTTCTAGTTAGTTGTTTTTAGTAGCGATAATACTCACACTTGCTTACATGTTGTGTTGTTGTTCTAGTTAGTTGTTTTTAGTAGTGATAATACTCACACTTGTTTACATGTTGTGTTGTTGTTCTGAAGTTGTGAAATGTGTCCACGTTTACTTTTGTTGTTCTCCGAGGTAAAAGACGTTTCAAGTGTAACTTGTTACAATGTTAACTGTTGTTTTGGCAGTGCAGAATCCAACTTCCTACTTCTGAAAGATAGTAGTTTTGATTGGATGGCTTTCGTGACTAACCCCGCCCCCTTTCCTACGTGCTGTGATGATATTCCTAACTTGTTCCACCCATCTACAGGACTGATTGGATGTCATTACTATCTGATGACAAAAGTGGTATTTCATCATAGTTCTTGTCAACATTCATTTGTTTTGATTAGTCATCATCTCATTGAAAAGGTGGCTGATGATGAAAATCCTTTTTCAAGCAACCTAGCAGTGGTAGACGACCTCGCTGTGTCTGTGAGTGTCTTCAGAGGTTCTTGCTCTTCACACGTTTGTGTGCCGCCGCCTCAGATCCTGCTGGGCCAGAAGTACAACAGTTCAGTGGACTGGTGGTCCTTTGGGGTCCTGCTGTACGAGATGCTCATCGGCCAGTCTCCCTTCCACGGCCGGGACGAGGAGGAGCTCTTTCAGTCCATACGCACGGACAACCCCGTGTACCCCCGCTGGCTCACCAACGACACCAAGGACATCCTGGTCCAGGTCAGACTTCTTTCCATATCATGTGACCTCAACATTAGGCTTGTGCAACGCTCTGAATTCAATTGAGAATGATCTTCTTATCCAATGGTATGAATTTGAATTGAGTACAAACCAGAGAAGTTAGCACAAATCCTTTTCAACTTCTATTCAATTGACTAGACTGCAAAGACAAGATATTTACTGTTCAAACTGGTGAACTTTGCTATTTTTGCAAATATTAGCTCATTTGGAATTTGATGCCTGCAACACGTTTCAAAAAAGCTGGCAAAAGTGGCAAAAAAAGAGTGAGAAAGTTGAATCAAACACTTATTTGGAACATCCCACAGGTGAACAGGCTAATTGGGAACAGGTGGGTGCCATGATTGGGTATAAAAGCAGCTTCCATGAAATGCTCAGTCATTCACAAACAAGGATGGGGCGAGGGTCACCACTTTGTCAACAAATGCGTGTGCAAATAGTCCAACAGTTTAAGAACAACATTTCTCAACCAGCTATTGCAAGGAATTTAGGGATTTCACCATCTACGCTCTGTAATATCATCAAAAGGTGCAGAGAATCTGGAGAAATCACTGCACGTAAGCCATGATATTACGGACCTTTGATCCCTCAGGCAGTACTGCATTAAAAAGCAACCTCAGTGTGTAAAGGATATCACCACATGGGCTCAGAAACACTTCAGAAAACCACTGTCAGTAACTACAGTTGGTCGCTACATCTGTAAGTGCAAGTTAAAACATACCTGCCAACTTTTGAAATCAGAAAAACCTAGTAGCCAGGGTCCAGGGGCCGCAGGCCCCGGTAGGTCCAGGACAAAGTCCTGGTGGAGGGTTCAGGGCTTCGCCCCCCGACGCAAAATGATTATTAGCATTCCGACAGGTTAAAATGTTGCTAAAACCATCACTTTTCTATCAGTCACAGTGACTTTTCAAAACAAAAATATTACAGCAAAAATCATATGGGTTGATTGACATGTTTATTCTGTAAGCTAACTTCAATAGTTTGAAATGATTTTGACAGTTAATGCCAGTTATCCTGTCAACCTTTCACAAGACTTCAATTTGTTCATTGAAAGTATAAACACTTTTTACAGTAAACAAATGGTAAAACAGTACTAAACAATTCCATTAAAAAAAAATGGGTGTCATTATTAACTTTCTGTCCAAGCTTGTATAATCTACTGCCTTGTTCAATTGTAAAAAATATTCTGTGCCTAAAATTCACATTTCTATCACAATGATCATACTGTAAACATGGTAAGCTAACTTCATTAAAATTAATAGTCCTGTCAATAGCATGGAATTACAATTCAAATGTAGTTTTTTTGTAAGCCTTTCAAAAGAATTCAAAATATGAAAAATTAATGAAAATTAATTGAAGCCATCAGACACTTGAAAAGTGGCACATCACATCTCTAATGTAATCATTTGAACTTTTCAACAGAAATAGCACTGCAAAAATATTAAGGACATACTTCTGTATTTTGGTAGTTATGCTGTCAACATTTAACAAGATTTCTTCAACTTGGACTTGAAAGCATAAATAGTATAAACACTTTTAACAGTATAACAGTACTAAACAATTCCAATAGATAACATTGGTGTCATTACCTTTTTGTGGCTAAAATCCAAATTGATTCTATCAGATTGATCATACTGCAAAAATGATATGGTAACTTTATGATAAGTTTACTTGAAGTGGCATAAAACACTGAAAGTGATTGTTCCTATAACCCCTTTGTTTCAAATGTTTGTTCCACTTGTGGCAGTCGGGCACCAGCATACCGTCTTTGACAACTTGAAGTGGCATAAAACACTGAAAGTGATTGTTCCTATAACCCCTTTGTTTTAAATGTTTTATGCCACTTCAAGTTGTCAAAGACGTGCTGTGAAATACAGCCGACAGGATTGCGCACCAAACACGAAGCAAGGCCAAAGCGCATGCATGGTGCAGGAGACAAAGGACTTCTTTCATTTAAGGTTTGTGATAAACCATCAAACTCATTCGTTAAAAGGACTCTATAGTAATATAAAGCGAATTTTTCTGGACATTATCATGCAAGAAAAGTTTATTTTTGGGACCGCGATCACCGCGTAATGATTTTTAAAGGTTGCATTACAAACATTTAACTGTCCCATGTGATCAGCCAGTGCGATTGGAAGTCCATGCTCAATTATTGCCTCCGTAAATAAAACTTCGGCATTTATCACATCCAAAGAATCTGTTTGGGCGACGAAAAACGTTGAAAGTTTTCCACTTGTATCGCTAGCAACGGCATTAGACTTGTGTTTTTTTGTCCCAACGTGGTCTTTTACATCGCTAATTCCTCCGTGTCCGATCGAAAAATCTTGTCTGCACAAGGTGCAATTCGCGTAGTTTTCACCCTTTTTTTTTTTTAATTAATGAAAAACCGTATTTTTTGTCACTGCAACCGTAACCCGGAATATGTTGATGAAAACCGTACTAATTACGGGAAAACCGGAGTAGTTGGCAGGTATGTTAAAACTCTACTATGCAAAGCAAAAGCCATTTATCAACAACGCCCAGAAACGCCGCCGGCTTCGCTGGGCCCGAGCTCATCTAAGATGGACTGATGCAAAGTGGAAAATACATTCAATTAAGATTCCAAATTCAACAATGCTGCGTTTTGTTGGCAGCTGTTTGTCAGAGAACCTGAGGGGCGCCTGGGAGTGAAGGGCAACATCAGGAAGCACAGCTTCTTCGGCGACACGGACTGGAACGCGCTGGAACTTCGGCAGGTGGAGCCGCCCTTCAGGCCGACCTTGGTAACCTTCCATCCCCTTTTCTTTCAGCCACTATTGTTGTTGTGCAAGGATGTCAAACTGCTTGTCATTGAGGGCCACATGGCTGCCATCAGAGGGCTGAATAATGTCTGAATTTGCCTCCGGATTTCATTATTAATTATATATGTATATTTTTTAAGTAAAATGTCGATTCTACAGTAAAAAAACTTTACATTTACAACATTTTACTGTAAAATAGTGTTTTTTTTTATGCCTTACAACATTTTATGGTAAATAAAGGGACAAGCGGTAGAAAATGAATGGATATAAAAACAATACCACTCTTTTGTTTTTATGGAAAAGCTGGCCAGAATTTGACTATTAAATTGACATGACTTTTTACAACATGATATTGTTAATGGGAAAAAGTACAAGTTCCTTTTTTATTCTGGCAACTTAGCTGCCAGTTTTTCTACCGTAAAAACAAATGTAGCTTATTTCCATACACCGTTAAAAACAAGACATTACAGTTCAAATATGGCAGCTCCGTCAACAGAATTTTAACGCATTTTCCAATTTCCAGTAATATGCTTTAAAGAACACCGTAGAATTGATTGTCATTTTTATTCATTTGATGGGTAGTTTGTTATAAAATCATAAGTCAAGCGGATATTTAAGTATTTATTTTTATTTAGACAAAAACATGTTTGGAAAGTATGATAATATACTGTAATATTTGTTGCAATAATGGATACTATTAAAATTTAAAAGGTATGCAATTTCAAGCAGTACATATATTTTTTCTGTCAAAATGAAAAAAATCCATTACATTTAGTGAGAAAATATTAAGTACTTTATTGTGTGTCAATGAAGTACTTCATATTTTTATTGACACACAATAAAGTACTTACCGTATTTTTCAGAGTACAGGTAAAAGCCAGTAAATTAGAATATTTTGAAAAACTTGATTTATTTCAGTAATTGCATTCAAAAGGTGTAACTTGTACATTATATTTATTCATTGCACACAGACTGATGCATTCAAATGTTTATTTCATTTAATTTTGATGATTTGAAGTGGCAACAAATGAAAATCCAAAATTCCGTGTGTCACAAAATTAGAATATTACTTAAGGCTAATACAAAAAAGGGATTTTTAGAAATGTTGGCCAACTGAAAAGTATGAAAATGAAAAATATGAGCATGTACAATACTCAATACTTGGTTGGAGCTCCTTTTGCCTCAATTACTGCGTTAATGCGGCGTGGCATGGAGTCGATGAGTTTCTGGCACTGCTCAGGTGTTATGAGAGCCCAGGTTGCTCTGATAGTGGCCTTCAACTCTTCTGCGTTTTTGGGTCTGGCATTCTGCATCTTCCTTTTCACAATACCCCACAGATTTTCTATGGGGCTAAGGTCAGGGGAGTTGGCGGGCCAATTTAGAACAGAAATACCATGGTCCGTAAACCAGGCACGGGTAGATTTTGCGCTGTGTGCAGGCGCCAAGTCCTGTTGGAACTTGAAATCTCCATCTCCATAGAGCAGGTCAGCAGCAGGAAGCATGAAGTGCTCTAAAACTTGCTGGTAGACGGCTGCGTTGACCCTGGATCTCAGGAAACAGAGTGGACCGACACCAGCAGATGACATGGCACCCCAAACCATCACCCAACCATGCAAATTTTGCATTTCCTTTGGAAATCAAGGTCCCAGAGTCTGGAGGAAGACAGGAGAGGCACAGGATCCACGTTGCCTGAAGTCTAGTGTAAAGTTTCCACCATCAGTGATGGTTTGGGGTGCCATGTCATCTGCTGGTGTCGGTCCACTCTGTTTCCTGAGATCCAGGGTCAACGCAGCCGTCTACCAGCAAGTTTTAGAGCACTTCATGCTTCCTGCTGCTGACCTGCTCTATGGAGATGGAGATTTCAAGTTCCAACAGGACTTGGCGCCTGCACACAGCGCAAAATCTACCCGTGCCTGGTTTACGGACCATGGTATTTCTGTTCTAAATTGGCCCGCCAACTCCCCTGACCTTAGCCCCATAGAAAATCTGTGGGGTATTGTGAAAAGGAAGATGCAGAATGCCAGACCCAAAAACGCAGAAGAGTTGAAGGCCACTATCAGAGCAACCTGGGCTCTCATAACACCTGAGCAGTGCCAGAAACTCATCGACTCCATGCCACGCCGCATTAACGCAGTAATTGAGGCAAAAGGAGCTCCAACCAAGTATTGAGTATTGTACATGCTCATATTTTTCATTTTCATACTTTTCAGTTGGCCAACATTTCTAAAAATCCCTTTTTTGTATTAGCCTTAAGTAATATTCTAATTTTGTGACACACGGAATTTTGGATTTTCATTTGTTGCCACTTCAAATCATCAAAATTAAATGAAATAAACATTTGAATGCATCAGTCTGTGTGCAATGAATAAATATAATGTACAAGTTACACCTTTTGAATGCAATTACTGAAATAAATCAAGTTTTTCAAAAATATTCTAATTTACTGGCTTTTACCTGTATAAGTCGCACCAGCCGAAAATGCATAATAAAGAAGGAAAAAAACATATATAAGTCGCACTGGAGTATAAGTGGCATTTTTTGGGGAAATGTATTTGATAAAAGCCAACACCAAGAATAGACGTTTGAAAGGCAATTTAAAATAAATAAAGAATAGTGAACAACAGGCTGAATAAGTGTACGTTATATGAGGCATAAATAACCAACTGGTATGTTAACGTAACATATTATGGTAAGAGTCATTCAAATAACTATAACATATAGAACATGCTATATGTTTACGTGTCACTCCTAATCGCTAAATCCCATGAAATCTTATACGTCTAGTCTCTTACGTGAATGAGATCAATAATATTATTTGATATTTGACGCTAATGTGTTCATCATTTCACACATAAGTCGCTCCTGAGTATAAGTCGCACCCCCGGCCAAACTATGAAAAAAACGGCGACTTATAGTCCGAAAAATACGGTAATATTTTCACACTAAATGTAATGGATTTTTTTTCATTTTGACAGAAAAAAATATATGTACTTTATTGACACATCATTTCCATTGGTAGATAACTAATATGAATGGACATTTCACAGCGTGGAGTGTGCTGTGGAAAGGACACAGCTTTGACGAGCGACAAAATAAATATAAACATCAATTTACTGTGTTATAAGTGTATTTTCTTTATGATTCCAATAGTTTTGAACATCTTCTTAAGACAAAAGGAGATTTTCACAACAAAGTTCTAAAGCTTAGTGACATATCAGGTTTTTTTTACCCTTCGTGTTCATATTTCTCTGTTTGTTGCATTTTGCTTGATTGTAAAATATGTAAATCGACAGGGGGTGTGACGTTCATATGTTGTCAATATTCAGTGTTTTATCCTTCATTGTAAATCCCACATTCTTTTATTTTCATGTACATTCTGGCTGTCTCATTCAGTGAAAACTAGTGATGTGTCCGGCAACACCGATGCATCGGCGCATGCGTCGAGCTCATAGAGCAAAACCCTGTGTCGGTTTTAGAAAGTCACGTGACCGATCATGAGCTGTTTTGGTCACGTGACCGATACGCCAACTGTGTCGCACTGACGCCTCCTCTGTGCCCTGTGAGCGGCTCTTTTCTACAGCCGGAGAAATAATAACTAAGAAGAGAAATCGTAATCGTAATACGTCGGAAAAACTTTTTTTTTTTTTTTTTTTATAAAAATGTGTAAAAAAAAATTTTTTTTTTAATTCCCAGTCCACAATCATCCACAACACGTTCTCTTAGATTTCCATGTTATGATACATGTTCACATTATTTATTGACTGTATCTAAAAAAGATACAAATATATTTTTATTTAAATGAAGATATGAAATAATCCTAAATGACTTGGTTTATATTATTGTATATACTAGGGCAGGGGTCACCAACGCGGTGCCCGCGGTCACCAGGTAGCCCGTAAGGACCAGATCAGTCGCCCGCTGTCCTGTTCTAAAAATAGCTCAAAGAGCAGCACTTACCAGTGAGCTGCCTCTATTTTTTAAATTGTATTTATTTACTAGCAAGCTGGTCTCGCTTTGCTCCACATTTTTAATTCTAAAAGAGACAAAACTCAAATAGAATTTGAAAATCCAAGAAAATATTTTAAAGACTTGGTCTTCACTTGGAATAAGCGGTAGAAAATGGATGGATGGATGGGTCTTCACTTGTTTAAATCAATTCATTTATTTTCTACTTTGCTTCTTATTACTTTTAGAAATACAATTTTAGAGAAAAAAATACAACCTTAAAAATGATTTTAGGATTTTTAAACAAATATACCTTTTTACCTTTTAAATGTCTTCCTCTTCTTTCCTGACAATTTAAATCAATGTTCAAGTAAAAAAAAAATTTTTTTATTGTAAAGAATAATAAATATTTTAGCTTCTGTTTTTTCGACGAAGAATATTTGTGAAATATTTCTTCAAACTTACTATGATTAAAATTCAAAAAAATTATTCTGTCAAATCTAGAAAATCTGTAGAATCAAATTTAAATCTTATTTCAAAGTATTTTGAATTTCTTTTAAAATTTTTCTTCTGGAAAATCTGGAAGAAATACTGATTTGTCTTTGTTAGAAATATAGCTTGGTACAATTTGTTGAATATTCTAACAAAGTGCAGATTGGATTTTAACCAATTTAAAACATGTCATCAAAATTCTAAAATGTATCTTAATCAGGAAAAATGACTAATGATGCTCCATAAATTCTTTTTTTAATTTTTTCAAAAAGATTCAAATTAGCTAGTTTTTCTCTTCTTTTTGTCGGTTGAATTTTGAATTTTAAAGAGTCGAAATTGAAGATAAACTATGTTTCAAAATGTTATTTTAATTTTTTTCGTGTTTTCTCCTCTTTTAAACCGTTCAATTAAGTGTTTTTTTCATCATTTATTCCCTACAAAAAACCTTCCGTAAAAGGGAAAAAAAATATACGACGGAATGACAGACAGAAATACCCATTTTTTTTATATATATAAATGTATTTAGCTATTCTTGTTTAAATCACACTTACGTGTAACTTACAAATGACAATATATTTATTTATTTAAGTGTGTATCAAACTGGTAGCCCTTGGCATTAATCAGTACCCAAGAAGTAGTTTTTGGTTTCAAAAAGGTTGGTGACCCCTGTACTAGGGCATCAAATCAGTGTCAGTTGAGTCGGTCCATAGGTTGCCTGTAGGGATTTTTAATGTCCAGCAGATGTCAGTATTTAGTGACACAGTATCGACACAGTATCAATACAGTTTTGCAATGTGTCGAAACGCTTCATGACGCCTCATCAACCCATCACTAGTATCTATTGTTGGGAAAAAGATAGGACTTCAAAATAAAATGACAAATGCTCCAAAAATGAACTATTTGCTGAAAGAATTACACAATAAAAGTGACAAATAATAATCCATAAAATAAAACGTGGTGGGATTTAACAATATGTATTATATACGTGCTATATTAACACAGTTCCTGCGTTGTGTGTAGAATGTAATGAACAACGAGCGACACTAGGGGTCGCTGCGCAGCTGCACTTTACTTGTGTTCATGCAGGAAATACAAACCTTGTCCATTTTTTTCTGCCAATTGTCGAGCCCCTACACAAATATAACACACAACAACAAAGAAATAGTCAACTTAAGTTCTTAATGAGACAAATACACCTTTTTTGTCGTACCTCTCCCGTTGATATGGTGGACAAAACGGAAGTTGGAAGGCGTGTCTAAAGAGGCAGGTGTCACAACAATTATTGCAGTAGGAGGGACAACAAGACAATGGTTCCACATATTGACATAACATCGACCAACCTTCAGGTATTTGCATGTCATTTACACAGTTTGCGTGATTATAACAATAACACATTATATTTACATGACATCATTGACCCTGTTACACAAATACTAATATTCAGTCAATGTTTTTTTTAAAATTGTATTCTTAATTCACTTCATTAACACTTGCCTCACCTGTTTGCATGCCCCTGATATAAAAAAAAAAACAATATCACAAAACAGAGGAGATTATTTTAAAAATAAAATAGAGGACTTTTACAAAGTAACAGCTGCTTCCTGGAGAAGGAATTATTATACAAATAAGACTGCAAATTGCATTTCTTTTGACAAAAAATTATCAAAAAAAAAAGTATCTGATTTACCAAAAGTGAATTATTTTTGTCTTCTCTTAGCATGAATAGGGGACAAGGAGTTAAAGTTGAAAAAAAAAAATGATACAAAATACAGGAAAAACATGCACTCTCCAAAAAAGTCAACAAAATAAAAATAAAGGCCAGCAACACTCGTTTTCTTCTAATCATTTTCATACAATTTGCGCAGGCGCTACCAAACACAGACCGGTTTGGAAAATGTCTTCGTCAGTGTGCAATTTTCAACAGGAAGTGATGCACTTAAACAGTCCCAGCTGTGGTCAATTCATTGACGTAATAAATGAAGAACAACTTCAAAAAAGGAAAATGCACAAATAATAGGCAAAATGGAAAATTGTACAAAATAAATCAAAGACTCAGTACAGTATCATAGCAAAAAAAAAAGTGTAATAAAAAATGTATAAAGCAATAAAATGTGTAATAAAAAAAATGTGTATCATACAAAATAAATAAAGCAAAACAAATGTGTATCATAGGAAAATAAAGCAATATAAAAGTGTATCATAGAAAAATAAAGCAATAAAAAATGTGTAATCATTTTTTTTATAAAGCAATAAAAAAATGTGTAATAAAAAATGTGTATCATAGGAAAATTAAGCAAAAAAAAGGGTTATAAAAAAATATGTATCATAGGAAAATAAATAAAACAAAAAAAACTAATAAAAATGTTTATCATAGGAAAATAAAGCAATAAAAAAAGTGTATCATAGGAAAATAAAGCAATTAAAAATGTGTAATAAAAAATGTATAAAGTAATAAAAAAATGTGTCATAAAAAATGTGTATCATAGGAAAATAAAGCAAAAAAAGGTAATAAAAATGTGTATCATAGGAAGAAAGAAAAAAATAATACTGTGTATCATAGGAAAATAAAGCTATAAAAGCGTATCTTAGGAAAATAAAACAATAAAAAATGTGTAATAAAAAATGTTTAAGGCAATAAAAAAATATGTAATAAAAAATGTGTATCATAGGAAAATATAGCAAAAAAAGGGTAATAAAAATGTGTATCATAGGAAAATAAATAAAACAAAAAAAATAATAAAAAATGTGCATCTTAGGAAAATAAAGCAATACAAAATGTGTAATACATTTCGTAGGGAAATAAATAAAGCAAAAAAAAAAAGTGTAATAAAAAATGTGTATCATAGGAAAATAAATAAAGCAATAAAATGTGTAATAAAAAATGTGTATCATAGGAAAATAAGTAAAGCAAAAAAAGTGTAAAAAAAAAGTGTATCATAGAAAATAAAGCTATAAAAAAGCGTATCATAGGAAAATAAAGCAATAAAAAATGTGTAATAATTTTTTTTATAAAGCAATAAAAAATGTGTGTAATAAAAAATGTGTATCATAGGAAAATAAAGCAATAAAAAGGCGTATCATAGGAAAATAAAGCAATAACAAATGTGTAATAAAAATGTATTAAGCAATAAAAAAATATGTAATAAAAAATGTGTATCATAGGAAAATAAAGCAAAAAAAGGGTAATAAAAAAATGTGTATCATAGGAAAAAAATAAATAATAATGTGTATCATAGGAAAATAAAGGAAAAAAAGGGTAATAAAAAATGTGTATCATAGGAAAATAAAGCAATAAAAAATGTGTAATAATTTTTTTTTATAAAGCAATAAAAAATGTGTGTAATAAAAAATGTGTATCATAGGAAAATAAAGCAATAAAAAGGCGTATCATAGGAAAATAAAGCAATAACAAATGTGTAATAAAAATGTATTAAGCAATACAAAAATATGTAATAAAAAATGTGTATCATAGGAAAATAAAGCAAAAAAAGGGTAATAAAAAAATGTGTATCATAGGAAAAAAATAAATAATAATGTGTATCATAGGAAAATAAAGGAAAAAAAGGGTAGTAAAAAATGTGTATCATAGGAAAATAAAGCAATGAAAACATGTGTAATACATTTTTTTAGAAAGCAATAAAAAATGTGTAATAAAAAATGTGTATCATAGGAAAATAAATAAAGCAAAAAGAATGTGTAATAAAAAAATTGTGTATCATAGGAAAATAAAGCAAAAAAAGGGTAATAAAAAATGTGTATCATAGGAAGAAAGAAAAAAATAATACTGTGTATCATAGGAAAATAAAGCTATAAAAGCGTATCTTAGGAAAATAAAACAATAAAAAATGTGTAATAAAAAATGTTTAAGGCAATAAAAAAATATGTAATAAAAAATGTGTATCATAGGAAAATATAGCAAAAAAAGGGTAATAAAAATGTGTATCATAGGAAAATAAATAAAACAAAAAAAATAATAAAAAATGTGCATCTTAGGAAAATAAAGCAACAAAAAATGTGTACGGTAATACATTTCGTAGGGAAATAAATAAAGCAAAAAAAAAGTGTAATAAAAAATGTGTATCATAGGAAAATAAATAAAGCAATAAAATGTGTAATAAAAAATGTGTATCATAGGAAAATAAGTAAAGCAAAAAAAAGTGTATCACAGGAAAATAAAGCTATAAAAAAGCGTATCATAGGAAAATAAAGCAATAAAAAATGTGTAATAAAATTTTTTATAAAGCAATAAAAAATGTGTGTAGTAAAAAATGTGTATCATAGGAAAATAAAGCAATAAAAAGGCGTATCATAGGAAAATAAAGCAATAACAAATGTGTAATAAAAATGTATTAAGCAATAAAAAAATATGTAATAAAAAATGTGTATCATAGGAAAATAAAGCAAAAAAAGGGTAATAAAAAAATGTGTATCATAGGAAAAAAATAAATAATAATGTGTATCATAGGAAAATAAAGGAAAAAAAGGGTAATAAAAAATGTGTATCATAGGAAAATAAAGCAATGAAAAAATGTGTAATACATTTTTTTAGAAAGCAATAAAAAATGTGTAATAAAAAATGTGTATCATAGGAAAATAAATAAAGCAAAAAGAATGTGTAATAAAAAATTGTGTATCATAGGAAAATAAATAAAGCAATAAAAATGCACTAAAAAATGTATACAACAATACAATGTTTTAATAAAAAAAAAAGCAATAAAAAATGTGTGTGGACAAGCATTATAATCAAAAGCTTGTGTTTGCAGACATCTCCCAGCGACTGCAGCAACTTCGACCAAGAGTTCACCAACGAGAAGCCCCGCCTGTCGTGTGCCGACCGCACGCTCATCAACAGCGTGGACCAGACCATGTTCAGGAACTTCTCCTTTGTCAACCCGGGCGTAGCCCGAACGGCAGTGCGCTGATCACGTGACTGACTGGCCGCCCAATCAGCACTCAGACTGCTGTAAATACATGGAAAAACACACAAGTGTGTCGAGCTGTAAGACAAAAACTGACCGCTAGTTCAGTGGTTCTCAAAGTTTCTTCACCAAGTGGAAAAAACTTGGCTCGCCAAGTACCACCATACTGACCAACATTAATATACAGTAGGCCTGAGTATTCATTAAAAACAAGGCAAATGTTGTATTTAACATTTGGGCCACTGTAACATTATACTCTGTGTTTGAATGTAGAAGAAAAAAACACTGTACTTTCACCAAGTGATTCTTTGGCGCACCATTAGGTGGAATACGCGTACAAGTTTGAGAATCACTGGTCTAGTTTAGTAAATAAATGTAATCCTACACATGAATGTAACTAAAAGTAGCAAAAATAATCTTCTGAGAAGCTTTGTTTGGAGTTCTTGTGTCAGATCCCAGGATGTCATTGTTTGTGCAGCCCTTTGAGACATTTGAGATTGACTGTTAGTCATTTTTGATTGATTGATTGATTGATTGAAGCAGCGTCCTCTGCAGTAGACATTTGTTTGAGCTCGTTCTCCTAATGTCCACTGCACAGGACGCTGCTTCTCAGGAGGTTTAACCTTTGTTCTCAAAAAGGATGCTTGTCGTGTCATACGCTGCTGCACATGGTGTTTATTTGTCAACAGAACTCATTCTGTTAACCACACTTACCTTTGTTTACATTTGCTTTTGTGGCCTCAGAAGTGTTGAAAATAAAAATGTCCAATTTGATTGCCGTTAAAGTGTTTATGAAAAAGGGAAGAATGTTGTTTGTGCAAGAAAGACTGCCCTCAGCCTTAACCAGTTGACACAATAGTGTTTGATTGGAGAGACAAGGTGAGTGTTCAGAAAGAAATGAGTGACTCTTACAAGCAGGCATCATATAATTAACTCTAGTTCATATTTTCTTCCAGTGAACTTGCTCTTCTGGTCAAAGTGCAGCTGTCAACAACAAACAAGGCTCATGTGCGGTAAGTACTGTACTGTACTGTATTTCACATTCCTGTAGATCCAAGCAGTGGTGTGTCGTCAGGGCCAGCAAGGCCTACTCTGCTGGCCTAACATCAATAAGTTCAAGCTAAAGTGCCAATGATTGTCACACAGGTTGACAGTGAAGGAAGAGGTTTTATTGTGAAAAGGTTGAATGTGAAGGAAAATACATTTCATTGTGATAAAGACAAACGCGCAGGAGAAAATGTTTTATTGTGAAAAGGTTTAATGTGCAGGAAACGCCGTTTTATTGGGAAAAGTGTGGGAAAATAGGTTTTATTGTGGAAAAAGGAAACGTGCAGGAAAATACATTTGATCTAAAGATGATTCAATAAAATGTATTTTCCTGCATATTCAACATTTTATTGTGAAAATGTTGAATATGCAGGAAAATACATTTTATTGTGATAAAGACAAACGTGCAGGAGAAAATGTTTTATTGTGAAAAGGTCTAATGTGCAGGAAACGACATTTTATTGGGAAAAGTGCGGGGAAATAGGTTTTATTGTGAGAAAGTGAAATGTGCAGAGAAGGATGTTTTATTTTGAAAAAGTTGAATGTGTAGGAAAATATATTTATTGTGAAAAGATCAGTAGAAGATGGATGGATGGAGGGTTTAATGTGCCGCAAAAGAGGTTTTATTGTGAGAAGGTTGAGTGTAAAGGAAGAAGTTTTATTGTGAAAAGTGCGGGGAAATAGATTTATTGTGAAAAAATGAAATGTGCAGGAAAATACATTTTATCTGAAAATGATTCTGATTCTGAAAAGGTTGAATGTGAAGGAAGAGGTTTTATTGTGAAAAGGTGAAATGTGAAGGAAAAGACATTTTATTGTGAAAATGTTGAATATGCAGGAAATAACATTTTATTGTGAAAATGTTGAATATGCAGGAAAATACATTTTATTGTGATAAAGACAAACGTGCAGGAGAAAATATTTTATTGTGAAAAGGTCTAATGTGCAGGAAACGCCGTTTTATTGGGAAAAGTGTGGGGAAATAGGTTTTATTGTGGAAAAAGGAAACGTGCAGGAAAATACATTTTATCTAAAGATGATTCAATAAAATGTATTTTCCTGCATATTCAACATTTTCACAATAAAATGTTGAATATGCAGTAAAATACATTTTATCGTCAACAGTTAATTCATTTAGCTTTAGTCAGTCTTTTGACAAAATTGTCTTTTAGTTTTAGTCATATTTTAGTAGAGATGTCCGATAATATCGGCCTGCCGATATTATTGGCCGATAAATGCTATAAAATGTAATATCGGAAATTATCGGTACCGTTTTTTTTTATTATCGGTATCGTTTTTTTATTTTTTTATTAAATCAGCATAAAAAACACAAGATACACTTACAATTAGTGCACCAACCCAAAAAAAAAACCTCCCCCATTTACACTCATTCACACAAAAGGGTTGTTTCTTTCTGTTATTAATATTGTGGTAGGTTCCTACATTATATATCAATATATATCAATACAGTCTGCAAGGGATACAGTCCGTAAGCACACATGATTGTGCGTGCTGCTGCTCCACTAATAGTACTAACCTTTAACACTTCATTTGACTCATTTTCATTACTTACTAGTTTCTATGTAACTGTTTTTATATTGTTTTACTTTCCTTTTTATTCAAGAAAATGCTTTTAATTTATTTATCTTATTAATTTTTTTTTTTTAAAGGACCTTATCTTCACCATACCTGGTTGTCCAAATTAGGCATAATAATGTGTTAATTCCACCACTGTATATATCGGTATCGGTTGATATCGGTATCGGTAATTAAAGAGTTGGACAATATCGGAAAATCGGATATCGGCAAGAAGCCATTATCGGACATCCCTAGTACTAACCTTTAACAGTTAATTTGACTCATTTTCATTCATTACTAGTTTCTATGTAACTGTTTTTATATTGTTTTACTTTCTTTTTTATTCAAGAAAATGTTTTTAATTTATTTATATTATTTTATTTTATAATTTTTAAAAAAAAGGACCTTATCTTCACCACACCTGGTTGTCCAAATTAGGCATAATAATGTGTTAGTTCCATGACTGTATATATCGGTATCAATTGATATCGGCATCGGTTGATATTGGTATCGGTAATTAAGACTTGGACAATATCGGATATCGGCAAAAAGCCATTATCAGACATCCCTCGTACTAACCTTTAACAGTTAATATGACTCATTTTCATTCATTACTAGTTTCTATGTAACTGTTTTTATATTGTTTTACTTTCTTTTTTATTCAAGAAAATGTTTTTAATTGATTTATCTTATTTTATTGTATTTTTATTTTTAAAAAGGACCTTATCTTCACCATACCTGGTTGTCCAAATTAGGCATAATAATGTGTAAGTTCCATGACTGTATATATCGGTATCGGTTGATATCAGTATCGGTTGATATCGGTATCAGTTTATATCAGTATCGGTAATTAAGACTTGGACAATATCGGATATCGGCAAGAAGCCATTATCGGACATCCCTAGTACTAACCTTTAACAGTTAATTTGACTCATTTTCATTCATTACTAGTTTCTATGTAACTGTTTTTGTATTGTTTTACTTTATTTTTTATTCAAGAAAATGATTTTTAATTTATTTATCTTATTTTTATTTTTTTTAAAAAGGACCTTATCTTCACCATACCTGGTTGTCCAAATTAGGCATAATAATGTGTTAATTCCACCACTGTATATATCTGTATCGGTTGATATCAGTATCGGTTGATATCGGTATCGGTAATTAAGACTTGGACAATATCGAATATCGGCAAAAAGCCATTATCGGACATCCCTAGTACTAACCTTTAACAGTTAATTTGACTCATTTTCATTCATTACTAGTTTCTATGTAACTGTTTTTATATTGTTTTACTTTCTTTTTTATTCAAGAAAATGCTTTTAATTTATTTATCTTATTTTATTTTATAATTAAAAAAAAAAAAAGGACCTTATCTTCACCATACCTGGTTGTCCAAATTAGGCATAATAATGTGTTAATTCCACGACTGTATATATCGGTATCGGTTGATATCAGTATCGGTTGATATCGGTATCAGTTTATATCAGTATCGGTAATTAAGACTTGGACAATATCGGATATCGGCAAGAAGCCATTATCGGACATCCCTAGTACTAACCTTTAACAGTTAATTTGACTCATTTTCATTCATTACTAGTTTCTATGTAACTGTTTTTATATTGTTTTACTTTCTTTTTTATTCAAGAAAATGATTTTTAATTTATTTATCTTATTTTTATTTTTTTAAAAAGGACCTTATCTTCACCACACCTGGTTGTCCAAATTAGGCATAATAATGTGTTAGTTCCACGACTGTATATATCTGTATCGGTTGATATCAGTATCGGTTGATATCGGTATCGGTAATTAAGACTTGGACAATATCGGATATCGGCAAAAAGCCATTATCGGACATCCCTAGTACTAACCTTTAACAGTTAATTTGACTCATTTTCATTCATTACTAGTTTCTATGTAACTGTTTTTATATTGTTTTACTTTCTTTTTTATTCAAGAAAATGTTTTTAGTGTATTTATATTATTTTATTTTATAATTTTTTTTAAAAAGGACCTTATCTTCACCATACCCGGTTGTCCAAATTAGGCATAATAATGTGTTAGTTCCATGACTGTATATATCTGTATCGGTTGATATCAGTATCGGTTGATATCGGTATCGGTAATTAAGACTTGGACAATATCGGAATATCAGATATCGGCAAGAAGCCATTATTGGACATCCCTAGTACTAACCTTTAACAGTTAATTTGACTCATTTCCATTCATTACTAGTTTCTATGTAACTGTTTTTATATTGTTTTACTTTCTTTTTTATTCAAGAAAATGTTTCTAATTTATTTATCTTATTTTATTAATTTTTAAAAAAAGGACCTTATCTTCACCATACCTGGTTGTCCAAATTAGGCATAATAATGTGTTAATTCCATGACTGTATATATCGGTATCGGTTGATATCGGTATCGGTAATTAAGAGTTGGACAATATCGGAATATCGGCAAAAAAGCCATTATCGGACATCCCTATATTTTAGTCATCTAAATTGATGAAGTCTTGTCTAGTCTGTTCCTCAACAACAACACTGGAAGGAGCATAACATGACATGGAGAGAATATGAATACTTTTGGATATTTAGGTGAAGTTAGGGGTGTAACGCTACACAAACATTTCAGTTCGGTATGGTTCGGTTCATTTTCGGTACAGTAAGAAAACAACAAAATATACATTTTGGGGTTATTTATTTATCAAATTTGCAAAATCTTCCACCAAAAATATTTGTCTTAGTGTAATATTTGATGTGAAGTAATTGGATAGGTCAATAATTCATAATAACATTGATTTTGATTCAATATTATGTTTTGAGCAATGACAGTTTGAAAGAAAAAAAAAAGAGCTTTGTTTTATTAGTCAACATTGCAACTTTTTCTAAATGACATTTCACCTTTAAGCTTTTTTATTTCACTTTTGTTATGTTTTTGTTTATTTGAATAGTATTTTTAGAATTTATAAAACATTAGCTGTGGGCCGCAAATGGCACACTTTTGACAGCCCTGCTATAGATAATAACAAATGAAATGTGATAAATCTATGGATAAAAAGCAGAGCCTGGCGACGTTATCATAACTCTCTCTCTCTCTCTGTCTCTGCCCCTCCCTCACCAATGCTGCTGTTTGTTTTGTTTTTAACCCCTTCTTAACCCTGAACGTACATTGAAAATACACGCAACCCTAACTCAAAATGCCGGACATTTGAGGCATTTAAGAAACTCCGCCCTGACAACTCCGCAAAAGACGACACGTCCGGTGAAAAGATGACGTATGGTCAGTCTATTCTAGCCCGTTAGCTGCTAGCATGCCGTGTGTTGTGCCTCGGTGTGCATTGTTTACACAACTTACTTAATATGTTGGTGTGGAAACTCGTTCGGTACACCTCCGAACCGAACCGGAACCCCCGTACCGAAACGGTTCAATACAAATACACGTACCGTTACACCCCTAGGTTAAGTAAATAAATAAAAATACTTTTCTCTTTAAATATGATCCTAATCTCTGTTTATGTTAGGCCAACAGACCACTGGATTTAAAGGTTTTACTTGAAAAAACACCATCGTTCTTCCCCGTTATATACAAACCCCGTTTCCATATGAGTTGGGAAATTGTGTTAGATGTAAATATAAACGGAATACAATGATTTGCAAATCCTTTTCAAGCCATATTCAGTTGAATATGCTACAAAGACAACATATTTGATGTTCAAACTGATAAACATTCTTTTTTTGTGTGCAAATAATCATTAATTTAGAATTTGATGGCAGCAACACGTGACAAAGAAGTTGGGAAAGGTGGCAATAAATACTGATAAAGTTGAGGAATGCTCATCAAACACTTATTTGGAACATCCCACAGGTGAACAGGCTAATTGGGAACAGGTGGGTGCCATGATTGGGTATAAAAGTAGATTCCATGAAATGCTCAGTCATTCACAAACAAGGATGGGGCGAGGGTCACCACTTTGTCAACAAATGCGTGAGCAAATTGTTGAACAGTTTAAGAAAAACCTTTCTCAACCAGCTATTGCAAGGAATTTAGGGATTTCACCATCTAAGCTCCGTAATATCATCAAAGGGTTCAGAGAATCTGGAGAAATCACTGCACGTAAGCAGCTAAGCCCGTGACCTTCCATCCCTCAGGCTGTACAAGAGACATCAGTGTGTAAAGGATATCACCACATGGGCTCAGGAACACTTCAGAAACCCACTGTCAGTAACTACAGTTGGTCGCTACATCAAGTTAAAACTCTCCTATGCAAGGCGAAAACCGTTTATCAACAACACCCAGAAACGCCGTCGGCTTCGCTGGGCCTGAGCTCATCTAAGATGGACTGATACAAAGTGGAAAAGTGTTCTGTGGTCTGACGAGTCCACATTTCAAATTGTTTTTGGAAACTGTGGACGTCGTGGAAAGATAAAGAGGAAAATAATCATCCGGATTGTTCTAGGCGCAAAGTGTAAAAGGCAGCATGTGTGATGGTATGGGGGTGTATTAGTGCCCAAGACATGGGTAACTTACACATCTGTGAAGGCACCATTAATGCTGAAAGGTACATACAAGTTTTGGAGCAACATATGTTGCCATCCAAGCAACGTTACCATGGACGCCCCTGCTTATTTCAGCAAGACAATGCCAAGCCATGTGTTACATCAACGTGGCTTCGTAGTAAAAGAGTGCGGGTACTAGACTGGCCTGCCTGTAGTCCAGACCTGTCTCCCATTGAAAATGTGAAGCCTAAAATAGCACAATGGAGACCCCCGGACTGTTGAACAACTTAAGCTGTACATCAAGCAAGAATGGGAAAGAATTCCACTTCAAAAATGTGTCTCCTCAGTTCCCAAACGTTTACTGAGTGTTGTTAAAAGGAAAGGCGATGTAACACAGTGGTGAACATGCCCTTTCCCAACTACTTTGTCACGTGTTGCAGCCATGAAATTCTAAGTTAATTATTATTTGCAAAGTTTATGAGTTTGAACATGAAATATGTTGTCTTTGTAGCATATTCAACTGAATATGGCTTGAAAAGGATTTGCAAATCATTGTATTCCGTTTATATTTAAACACAATTTCCCAACTCATATGGAAACGGGGTTTGTAGAGAAAGTCTAACATTCATGTAAAAAGGCACAAAGTTGGAACACAAACATCCTCACTGTGGTTTATTGTTTCCGTTCATATTCTGTGACATATTCTCCAACCCAAACTTCAGCTTCTTGGCATAGAGACTAGAGACAAGCGGATGGCTAAGAGTTCCTTCAGTTTTCCACGCATGATATTCAGGAGGCAACGTGGTGTGTCTGACTGGAGGTGGCTCCTCAGCGCCTCCTGGTGGTGCTGCTGGCACTGCTACAGTTGCGGCTCAGCTGGGGGAAGTGGACCGTGGGCGTCCTGGAGGTGGGACCGTACAGGCCCAGGTTGCGGGCCGCCGCGGACTTCCTGGGCATCTTGACGCAAGGGAACGGCGAGAAGACCTGCGCCTTGGAGGGGGAAGCGTGGATGTAAGACGAGCACGTGGACGAGAGCGACGGCGCGGAGGGGGAGGGTGTTTTGTAGAAGGAGGCGGAGCCTTGGAGAGGCGTGGAGGAAGCCAGGTGGTGGGCGGAGCTTGGGGGTGGGGTGGAGGGCGGCGTGGGGGAGGAGGATGGAGCTCCGGATGTGAATGTAGACACTGGTGAAGGTGAAGAAGAAGTGATGGCGTTACAGTTTTCAGAAGCTGACGATGGCGGAGGTTGTGTGGATGTGTCCTCCTCCAGGTCCATGGAGTCCAGTCGCACCTCCACCTCCCTCACCTCTGTGCCGTCCTGCGGAGCACCTTCGCACGCTGGAGGTGAAGACTCAGCACATCCCTCCTCCTCCTCCTCCTCCGCATCCACCTCCTCGGAATCCCCGAAGCCCAGCTGCGCTCGCGCCTTGGCCGCGTTCCTGCGGTGAGCTCGCACGTGAGCTCGCCAAGGAGACGCCGCCCCTCCCCCGGAGCTCCCCGAGGACACGCTGCCGGTGGAGGGCCGCGGGCCGCAGCGCTGCCGGCGTGGAGAGTCCCGAGTCTGCGGTGAAGGAGCGTGCTGGACGGTGCAGGCGCTGGCTCTCCGACCCAGGAGGAGATGGTTGATGACGGTGCTGGAGGGGTTGAGTTGGGACGCCAGGACGCGAGTGGCAGGACACTTGTCTGTCAATCATCACACACAACAACATGTGACCACATGAGCATGAGGAGGAAATCAATCAATCAATCAATCAATGTTTATTTATATAGCCCTAAATCACAAGTGTCTCAAAGGGCTGCACAAGCCACAACCACATCCTCGGTACAAAGCCCACATAAGGGCAAGGAAAAACTCACCCCAGTGGGACGTCGATGTGAATGACTATGAGAAACCTTGGAGAGGACCCCATATGTGGGTAACCCCCCCCCTCTAGGGGAGACCGAATTTCTACACTTTTTTTTTCTTTTGGCTTCTCTTTATACATTTTTCAACCATTCCACTTGTTTAGGGCATCGCACGTACCCATTTTGTTTGTCGTAAAAATTCCCCGTTTCCCCAAAATTCCAGGAATTCCGAAATACCAATTGTTGTGTTAACTACGTCAACATTTCTCAACCGATTGCAAAATTTACAACACCAACCCAATCATATCATCTAGGACAATTGTGATAATATATATATATATATATATATATATAGATATATATACAGGTAAAAGCCAGTAAATTAGAATATTTTGAAAAACTTGATTTATTTCAGTAATTGCATTCAAAAGGTGTAACTTGTACATTATATTTATTCATTGCACACAGACTGATGCATTCAAATGTTTATTTCATTTAATTTTGATGATTTGAAGTGGCAACAAATGAAAATCCAAAATTCCGTGTGTCACAAAATTAGAATATTACTTAAGGCTAATACAAAAAAGGGATTTTTAGAAATGTTGGCCAACTGAAAAGTATGAAAAGGAAAAATATGAGCATGTACAATACTCAATACTTGGTTGGAGCTCCTTTTGCCTCAATTACTGCGTTAATGCGGCGTGGCATGGAGTCGATGAGTTTCTGGCACTGCTCAGGTGTTATGAGAGCCCAGGTTGCTCTGATAGTGGCCTTCAACTCTTCTGCGTTTTTGGGTCTGGCATTCTGCATCTTCCTTTTCACAATACCCCACAGATTTTCTATGGGGCTAAGGTCAGGGGAGTTGGCGGGCCAATTTAGAACAGAAATAACATGGTCCGTAAACCAGGCACGGGTAGATTTTGCGCTGTGTGCAGGCGCCAAGTCCTGTTGGAACTTGAAATCTCCATCTCCATAGAGCAGGTCAGCAGCAGGAAGCATGAAGTGCTCTAAAACTTGCTGGTAGACGGCTGCGTTGACCCTGGATCTCAGGAAACAGAGTGGACCGACACCAGCAGATGACATGGCACCCCAAACCATCACTGATGGTGGAAACTTTACACTAGACTTCAGGCAACGTGGATCCTGTGCCTCTCCTGTCTTCCTCCAGACTCTGGGACCTCGATTTCCAAAGGAAATGCAAAATTTGCATGGTCGGGTGATGGTTTGGGGTGCCATGTCATCTTAGCCCCATAGAAAATCTGTGGGGTATTGTGAAAAGGAAGATGCAGAATGCCAGACCCAAAAACGCAGAAGAGTTGAAGGCCACTATCAGAGCAACCTGGGCTCTCATAACACCTGAGCAGTGCCAGAAACTCATCGACTCCATGCCACGCCGCATTAACGCAGTAATTGAGGCAAAAGGAGCTCCAACCAAGTATTGAGTATTGTACATGCTCATATTTTTCATTTTCATACTTTTCAGTTGGCCAACATTTCTAAAAATCCCTTTTTTGTATTAGCCTTAAGTAATATTCTAATTTTGTGACACACGGAATTTTGGATTTTCATTTGTTGCCACTTCAAATCATCAAAATTAAATGAAATAAACATTTGAATGCATCAGTCTGTGTGCAATGAATAAATATAATGTACAAGTTACACCTTTTGAATGCAATTACTGAAATAAATCAAGTTTTTCAAGATATTCTAATTTACTGGCTTTTACCTGTAATTAGGGTCCAATAAGCCCAAATAGCAAAGAGAAATAAAAAAAGCTTGGGCCTTAAGAGGATTTAAAGCCACCCCCACATGCTGTGCGGCGTTCCCTTTGACTCCGCCCACAGCCTGCGTGGCCCCTCCCTCACCTGTGCGTATGCAAAGCTGCATGGCCTGCTGCTGCTGCCGCCTCTTGATGCGAGCGTACTGCTTCTTCAGCGCGCTGATGTCCGTGCTCATCCTCTCCATCATCATGCTGTTGATGGCCGCCTGGTGCTCCGCCCTGGCGCCGCCCACCGCCCCCGGACTCAGCTCCGCGATGTTTCCGTGCTTGGCTCGGTGGTCTGCGCGTAGGCGTCAACGATCAGTCGTGTTTTTTTTCTTTTTCTTCCCCCCCCCCACGCGGGAAGTGGAGCCGCTTACCTTTCAGGTGTTTCTGGTAGCGCTGGAGCTCCGGCGCCAGCAGGCCTCCCAGCGGCCCCAGACAGCCCAGCGCCGTGGTCACGGAGTCTTCGTCGTCCGCGTCCACCTCGTCGTCGTCGTCGTCGCTCTCCCAGGCGCCGTGCGTGCTGCCGACCGACACACCAACCTCGTCGCTAAAACTCACAACTTTGTGTTCTATTGCAGCCTCGCTTACCTCCCGCTGGGCCTGACCGATGTGGGGAAGGGCGTGATGTTGTAGGTGTACTTCTCCCTCAGCTCCGCCAGCTGAGGGAACGGGAACGCCGCCAGGCCGTAAACCTCCTTAAAGCGTGGGGAGATGAGGTTTTAGCGCAGGGGTGGGCAATTCATTTTCAGCGGGGGCCGCATGAGCAACCCGAGCACTGCTGGAGGGCCACACCGACAATATTTCAATTACATTTTGCTGAAATTATTTTTGATATACCATAAGATAAATAATAATAATAATTTAATTTAACCTACCGTATTTTCCGCACTATTAGCCGCACCTAAAAACCACAAATTTACTCAAAAGCTGACAGTGCGGCTTATAACCCGGTGCGCTTTATATATGGATTAATATTAAGATTCATTTTCATAAAGTTTCGGTCTCGCAACTACGGTAAACAGCCGCCATCTTTTTTCCCCGTAGAAGAGGAAGTGCTTCTTCTTCTACGCAAGCAACCGCCAAGGTAAGCACCCGCCCCCATAGAACAGGAAGCGCTTCTTCTTCTACTGTAAGCAACCACCCGCCCCCATAGAAGAAGAAAAAGCGCGCGGATATTACGTTTCATTTCCTTTGTGTGTTTACATCTGTAAAGACCACAAAATGGCTCCTACTAAGCGACAGGTTTCCGGTTCATGAAAAGACGCAATCTCTCCATCCGCACACGGACTACTATTTCACAGCAACTGCCTAAAGACTTTCAAGAAAAGCTGGCTACTTTCCGTGCATATTGTAAAAACAAGATAGCTGAAAAAAAGATCCGGCCAGAGAACATTATCAACATGGATGAGGTTCCACTGACTTTTGATATTCCTGTGAACCGCACTGTGGATACAACGGGAGCACGTACGGTGAATATTCGCACCACAGGGAATGAGAAGTCATCCTTCACTGTGGTTCTAGCTTGCCATGCTAATGGCCAGAAACTTCCACCCATGGTGATATTCAAAAGGAAGACCTTGCCAAAAGAGACCTTTCCAGCCGGCGTCATCGTAAAAGCTAACTCGAAGGGATGGATGGATGAAAGATGAGCGAGTGGTTAAGGTAAGTTTACGCGAAGAGGCCGGGTGGCTTTTTTCACGCAGCTCCGTCCATGTTGATATACGACTCCATGCGCGCCCACATCACGCTGGTTTTTAATATATTATTAAAGTTTGACTGACCTATCTGACTGTTTTTTTGACATTCCTTTAGCGCAGTTAGATGCGGCTTACAACACCGGGCGGCTTATAGGTGGACAAAGTTTTGAAATATGCCGTTCATTGAAGGCGCGGCTTATAACCCAGGGCGCCTTATGGTGCGGAAAATACGGTAACTTAACTTTATACAAAAGCAGATTGCTTTTGATGGTTTTTGTTGGAATAATTGTTTGTAAGTTATCACAAAAGAAATGTTGTATTATGAATGCTGTCTTTCGAGGCCTAACAAGAGGAAGAATGCTCGTGAAACGCCACTGTGATTTCAACACGGACAGATGGCAGGATCTGCTCAACTCCCAGAGGAACTCTCTTTGAAGTGTTAAACGAACTCTCTTTGAAGTATTTCACAAACTCTCTTCCAACTATTTGGTGACTGAAGTCAAACGCTATTTACGACCCGCTGCCCTCTTGAAGTCACTGTGGTCAGGAGACGGGAGGGGTTATCCATTGTCCTCCAACACCTGCCCCGGCTGGATCCAGGAAGAGCCCAAGCCCGAGAAATCCGCTTCTTGGACTTCAAAGCGACCGAAAACAATGACTCTTTTACACACTTCCCATTCCTGCTGTGACATGTGTTGGTGCGTGAACATTGAATATTGTAATAAAGAGGAGACGAAAACCTTCTTCGTCAGAGCGTGCTAAGACACTGTAAGAGGTTACAGGTTGACGCATGTCTCTCCTCAATTGAGTCCAAATTGAATTCTGTCTCTGTTTGATTCTTTGCCTTTTGTCTTGTTTAATAGATGTCCTGTGTTTGAACGTGACAGTTTTATTTTTAACACTGTCTTACACAACACTTCCTGATGTATAATACAATGCAAAAATGTCCATTTTTGTCACTTCATCCTCTTTAAAAGTCCAACAGTTTTCCCTGTCAGATTTGGACAACCATCCGTTTCTGGGTGTTGTCGATAAATGGCTGTGGCTTTGCATGGTAGAGTTTTAACTTGCACTTACAGATGTAGTGACCAACTGTCTTTACCGACAGTGGTTTTCTGAAGAGTTCCTGAGCCCATGTGGTGATATCCTTTACACACCGATGTGGCTTTTTGACGCGGCGCCGCCTGAGGGATCGAAGGTCATTCAATGTTGGTTTTCAGCTTTGCTGATTACGTGCAGCGATCTCTCGAGAGGGTGGGCAATTATTTTTTTTTTTACCGGGGGCCGCATGAGCAACCCGAGCACTGCTGGAGGGCCACACCGACAGTACTTCAATAAAATTTTGCTCACATTATTTTTGATATACCATAAGATAAATAATAATAATAATAATAATTTCATTTAACCTAACTTAACTTTATACAAAAGCAGATTGCTTTTGATGGTTTTATTTGTAACACAACACTTCCTGATGTATAATACAATGCAAAAATGTCCATTTCTGTCACTTGATCCTGCATCCTCTTTAAAAGTCCAACATTTCTGTTGTCACACCTGCCAGCTTGTCCCATTTCAGTCCTAACACGCATTTACCTATGTGAACAAGTCATTACCTGTGGGTGTCTCTTTAATTGACTGCATGGCTGCCAGCTACTCCGTGATTTGAAAGTCTGCAGTTATCCCACGTAAGAAGATGAGCAGCTGGGCGGTGTCACGTACATCGCAGCTCTCATCCAAAGTAGGGATGTCCCGATCCAGGTTTTTGCACTTCCGATCCAATACCGATATTGTTTTTGCACTTCCGATCCGATACCGATACTGGCCTATCCGAGCATGTATTAAAGTTGAAAGTTATTTAGCCTACTTAGTTGTCAGAATCATGTTGAAAAGGGTTTTAGTACTCTTGATAACAACTAGCCAGCTGAATTAGGGGAGTTTGAATAATACACAATGGTTGGTAACAAGAAACTGACCTGTTTATTCAAGGATAAACACAAAATAGACAAAATTATACATGACAAACAGAAATGGCATCATTGAACTAGGGCTGGGCGATATGGCCTTTTTTTAATATTGCAATATTTTAAGGCCATATTGCGATACACGATATATATCTGGATATTTTGCCTTAACCTTGAATGAACACTTGATGCATATAATCACAGCAGTATGATGATTCTATGTGTTTTGATTGATTGATTGAGACTTTTATTAGTAGGTTGCACAGTGAAGTACATATTCCGTACAATTGACCACTAAATGGTAACACCCCAATAAGTTTTTACACTTGTTTAAGTCGGGGTCCACTTAAATTGATTCATGATACAGATATATACTATCAGATATATACTATCATCATAATACAGTCATCACACAAGATAATCACATTGAATTATTGACATTATTTATAATCCAGGGTGTGGAGGGTAAGTGTCAAAAAGACAGCCAAAAGAGTTTGATATGAGAATAAATCTAAAGTTAAAATATAGGGTAGAAATGCACCCATTTGCAGGAAATGTAGTCTTGATTTTCAACATTTTCTTTCAAGGCTTGCATTAAAACATTCTTCTTCATACTGCATTAATATATGCTACTTTGAAACTTTCATGCAGAGAAGGAAATCACAACTAAAAAAAAATCACAATTTTTTTCATACGGTGTTGATGTGGAAATGTTTGCCTCGGCATTTTGATGGTGTGGACGTGTGGCACCGAATGGAGATAAGCGTCTCGACAGACGTCACAATATTTGAACAATGATGACGAAAACGGCTGTCTCTGTCATGTCCGTGTGTCGAAAATTGTTATGCATGACGTGACAGTATGTGACGTATGACGTGACAGTATGTGACGTATGACGTGACAGTATGTGACGTATGACGTGACAGTATGTGACGTATGACGTGACAGTATGTGACGTATGACGTGACAGTATGTGACGTATGACGTGACAGTATGTGACGTGTGACGTGACAGTATGTGACGTATGACGTGACAGTATGTGACGTGTGACGTGACAGTATGTGACGTATGACGTGACAGTATGTGACGTATGACGTGACAGTATGTGACGTATGACGTGACAGTATGTGACGTATGACGTGACAGTATGTGACGTATGACGTGACAGTATGTGACGTGTGACGTGACAGTATGTGACGTGTGACGTGACAGTATGTGACGTATGACGTGACAGTATGTGACGTGTGACGTGACAGTATGTGACGTATGACGTGACAGTATGTGACGTATGTCGTGACAGTATGTGACGTATGACGTGACAGTATGTGACGTATGACGTGACAGTATGTGACGTGTGACGTGACAGTATGTGACGTGTGACGTGACAGTATGTGACGTATGACGTGACAGTATGTGACGTATGACGTGACAGTATGTGACGTATGACGTGACAGTATGTGACGTATGACGTGACAGTATGTGACGTATGACGTGACAGTATGTGACGTGTGACGTGACAGTATGTGACGTATGACGTGACAGTATGTGACGTGTGACGTGACAGTATGTGACGTGTGACGTGACAGTATGTGACGTATGACGTGACAGTATGTGACGTGTGACGTGACAGTATGTGACGTATGACGTGACAGTATGTGACGTATGACGTGACAGTATGTGACGTATGACGTGACAGTATGTGACGTATGACGTGACAGTATGTGACGTGTGACGTGACAGTATGTGACGTGTGACGTGACAGTATGTGACGTGTGACGTGACAGTATGTGACGTATGACGTGACAGTATGTGACGTATAACGTGACAGTATGTGACGTGTGACGTGACAGTATGTGACGTATGACGTGACAGTATGTGACGTGTGACGTGACAGTATGTGACGTATGACGTGACAGTATGTGACGTATAACGTGACAGTATGTGACGTGTGACGTGACAGTATGTGACGTATGACGTGACAGTATGTGACGTATGACGTGACAGTATGTGACGTGTGACGTGACAGTATGTGACGTATGACGTGACAGTATGTGACGTATAACGTGACAGTATGTGACGTGTGACGTGACAGTATGTGACGTATGACGTGACAGTATGTGACGTGTGACGTGACAGTATGTGACGTATGACGTGACAGTATGTGACGTATGACGTGACAGTATGTGACGTGTGACGTGACAGTATGTGACGTATGACGTGACAGTATGTGACGTATGACGTGACAGTATGTGACGTGTGACGTGACAGTATGTGACGTATGACGTGACAGTATGTGACGTGTGACGTGACAGTATGTGACGTATGACGTGACAGTATGTGACGTGTGACGTGACAGTATGTGACGTATGACGTGACAGTATGTGACGTATGACGTGACAGTATGTGACGTATGACGTGACAGTATGTGACGTATGACCTGACAGTATGTGACGTATGACGTGACAGTATGTGACGTATGACGTGACAGTATGTGACGTATGACGTGACAGTATGTGACGTATGACGTGACAGTATGTGACGTATGACGTGACAGTATGTGACGTGTGACGTGACAGTATGTGACGTATGACGTGACAGTATGTGACGTATGACGTGACAGTATGTGACGTGTGACGTGACAGTATGTGACGTGTGACGTGACAGTATGTGACGTATGATGTGACAGTATGTGACGTATGACGTGACAGTATGTGACGTGTGTAAGAAGGTGCACTTGCTGTCTGTGAGAGGGAGACACAGGAAAGAGTGAGAAGAGCCTGTCGTGTAATGCCAGCAGCTAAAAGCAACTGCGTGAGAATTCACAGACCTGTGGATGTGTTGAAGGTGTGCTGGAAAATGCGGAACGGAAATTAGGGCGTAGCAGAAAAGTGGAATGTATTATTTAAATCGGTGCGTTGGAAAACACGGACCGGAGTTTGTTTTTTTTAAACTGGATTAAGGCTGAAACGACGCGTCGACATAGTCGACGTCATCGGTTACGTAAATACGTCGACGCCGTTTTTGTGCGTCGGCGCGTCGCATATTTACGTCACACTGCCGTCATGGCGGAGCGCAAAGCAGACGGTGCGAGCGAGGGGGAAAAAGCACGCCAAAAGTTGTCAAAAGTGTGGGAGTATTTCAATAAACGGCCTAATAATGTTGTTGTATGCACACTGTGTCGAGCGGAAATGGCAGCCCAACGGCTATGAACGAACATTTGAAAAGAAAACCGACAGCGTTCTTGCCATCACCAAGTCAATCGTCCGCGTGCGTATACGTTGTCATTATTACACAAAAACATGAATGTGTCATTTGTATCTGCGTTGTAAATTCATAAACTAAAGCACCGTTTCGCTCTGAGAGGTGCGTTTGGCGTGCCTGTTCAGTGTTTACAAAGACGCGCTCGTCTTTAACGCTGTGGAGAGGCGGCGGTGGCGGCGAGCGAGCTGCGAGGCGGGGCGCGCCGGGAGCGACGCCGCAATCGTGCCCAGGTGCGCGATCCGAGCGAGCGAGGAAGAGGAGCCGAAAAGCGAGGAGAGAAAAGAGTTGGAAGAGAAAAGACTTTGTGTAAAATTAAAAGATTGTAAACCTGGCAAAGCCGTCTGGCGTTCAGTTAGTCGGTCCTGAAAGAACCCCACGGCACAAGACGTGTCACAAACGCTAACGTTAATTAGTTGTGCAAATACCTTTTACAACATTAACAGTTACATATACTATGTACAAACCAACAATTAACTTTCACTTTAATCATACTATCATTGTTGTGTTATTAAGCAAAATAAGCAATACTTTTACTTTTGTTGAAATGTTTACACTGTACACTTTTTTGTATTGGATGTTTAGCTTTATTTTTGCACATTTTAGCAAATAAGCAATACTTTTACTTTTGTTGAAATGTTTACACTTGTTACAGAATATTTCCGTTTTGCACTTTTTTGTATTGGATGTTTATCTTTATTTTTGCATATTTTAAAGCAAAATAAGCAATACTTTTACTTTTGAAATGCTTATACTATTCCAGAATATTAAGATTTGCACTGGATGTTTACTTTTATATTTGCACATTAAAAAGCAAATAAGCTACTTTTAATTTTGTTAAATGTTAAACGTTTTAAATGTTTACATTGTTACAGAATATTTTGTCATGTCATGTTGTCAATGTTGACTGAGTGGCCATACTTTTTTTTTTTGTAAATAAAAGCCATGCCTTTTGAAAAAACTGGCCTACATTTATTTTTTCCTCTTCATTTTAAATAAAAAAAATAATCGGTAAAAGGAAAAATAATCTATAGATTAATCGAAAAAATAATCTATAGATTAACCGATTAATCGAAAAAAATAATCTATAGATTAATCGATAGAAAAATAATCGTTAGCTGCAGCCCTAAACTGGATCTGGATCGGCATTTTCCCATGCCTTGCCGATACGCATTTTTTTGCAAATATCGGCGGCCGATCCGATCCAAATATCGGATCGGGACATCCCTAATCCAAAGCCAGCGAAAAACAATCAAAGTCAGCTGTTCTGTTCTTCAGCTGAAGCTCCAAGTTTCCAGCGACGGTCTCAACCCGCCTCGTTATACAGTGCGTCGGGAGAGTGACACGTTCTCTAATGCGCCCCTCTTCTCCGGACATATCAGCGCAACAGAGTCCAATAAGCACTCCTTAATAAACTCTCCGTCAGAAAGCGCCTTACTTTTTCTGGCGATATTGTGAGAAATGACTCAACTTGTCCTGACGGCTGCATCTCTGGGGGTGTGAAATATGGCAAAAAGTCCTTGTTGGGTTTGCAGTTTCACCATCAACGCATCAGCCTCCCTTGCCTGCGCTTCATCAGACAGATTCCGCTATTTTTCCTGGTGCTTCGTGGTGTAGTGGCCATTCAAATGATATTCTTTAAACACAGCAACATGTATACCACGGCTTTACCTTTCATTTCTGTAAAGAAATACTTGTCTTGTTGGAAACACGCCATTCCTCATCAACTTTTCTCTTTTTAGCGTCTCGGGGGCAACCGGGCATCACTTGTCGCTGCGCACCTTCACTCACAGGTTACACACGGACATACGCCCATAAATAACACTTTTCAAAATAAAAGCAGCACAGTTGTATTGCACGCACGACATAGATGTTTTTTTTACATTTATTTTGTCATTTGTGATTGCCGCCGTTCACATTCTCTCACAATCACACACGCGCATTCGTCCACACGGAAGTAATACAAATAACGCTTTTCAAAACAAAAGCAGCACCGTTGTATTGCATACTTGACATAGATATATTTTTTTTGTAATTTATGATTGGCCTAATGTGGGCCGGACAGGACCTGGGCGAGCCGCCGAATGCCCAGGTCTGCTTTAGCGCCACCTGATGCTGGGTTCACTTTCTTGCCCTCACCTGTATGAGCGCGGGAGGATCCACGAGGTTGTGGTCCAGCATCTCCTGGGTGAGACCCCCCATGGTGCTGTAGAAGTCGCCCGCCGTCTGACAGGACATTATCCTCCTGGGCGGGCAGAAAAGCGCATCAGAGGCGAAAACTAAAAGACGGCGCGGAAGTAGGCGGACTCACTCTCCCAGTCTCTCCCAGATGGCGAGGGCCACCCGGAACAGCACCTCGGAGCCCTCGAAGAAAACCGAGTCCCATATCTTGAGCACGGTGGGCGCCGGCAAGCAGGTGGCGAACATGGTGAGGAACCACTGCATGGTGAACACGTTGGTGAGCGGCGGCTCGTAGTTGCCTGGTGATCGTTAACGGCGGGTGAGCTTCCTCGACGATGTTTTACAGGAAATCATGATGTCATACCTCCCGCCTCCTTGTTGGCCGCCTTCTGCAGGTGGTGCAGGTGATGGGACAACCTGGGAAGCTTCAGACGCAGCAGGTCTCGGAACACCGCCATGTCCACTGTAAGTAAGTCCAGAACTGTAATCTACCTGTGGCTTTCTGCTCCGCTCTCCCTGACCACCTGAGGGCACCACAGACTGTGGATGCTTTTAAAAAAAGGCTTAAAAACCCTACTTTTTAAAAAAAGCCTTTTTTTTAGATATACCGTATTTTCCGCACTATAAGGCGCACCGGATTATAAGGCGCACCTTCAATGAATGGCCTATTTTAAAACTTTGTTCATATATAAGGCGCACCGCATTATAAGGCGCATAGAATAGACTATGCGCCTTATAATGAGGCTGGGGTTGCGAGACCTGTTGTGGCTCAATATTGGTCCATGTATAAGGCGCACCGGATTATAAGGCGCACTGTCAGCTTTTGAGAAAATTGGAGGTTTTTAGGTGCGCCTTATAGTGCGGAAAATACGGTATGCATACTAGTTTTAGCTATTTGGCTGTTCCAAGTTTTTTATTTTTTATTTTTTTTTTATTATCTTTTTTTTTAATACACTGTAGCACTTTGAGGTTGTTTACTCAATGTAAAGTGTTTTTTTACAAATAAAATCTATTATTATTATTATTGTTGTCCAAGTTCGTAATTTACAACCATGGACAATCATGAATCGATCGGAATAAAGAAAAATTTGAAAATGTTTCATTTTAAATAAATAATAATAAATAATAATAATAATAATAATAATAATAATAAATAATAAATAATAAATAAATGCATAATAAATAATTTTAATTTTAAATAAAGAAACATTTTTTTATTTTTATTTTTTTAATACACTGTAGCACTTTGAGGTTGTTTACTCAATGTAAAGTGCTTTTTACAAATAAAATCTATTATTATTATTATTGTTGTCCAAGTTCGTAATTTACAACCATGGACAATCATGAATCGATCGGAATAAAGAAAAATTTTAAAATGTTTCATTTTAAATAAATAATAATAAATAATAAATAATAATAATAATAAATAATGAATAATAAATAAATGCATAATAAATAATTTTAATTTTAAATAAAGAAACTTTTTTATTTTATTTTATTTTTTAATACACTGTAGCACTTTTAGGTTGTTTACTCCATGTAAAGTGCTTTTTACAAATATAATCTATTATTATTATTATTGTTGTCCAAGTTCGTAATTTACAACCATGGACAATCATGAATCGATCGGAATAAAGAAAAATGTGAAAATGTTTCATTTTAAATAAATAATAATAAATAATAATAATAAATAATAAATAATAATAATAATAATAAATAATAAATAAATGCATAATAAATTATTTTAATTTTAAATAAAGAAACATTTTTTTTTTTTAAATTTTTTAATACACTGTAGCACTTTGAGGTTGTTTACTCAATGTAAAGTGCTTTTTACAAATAAAATCTATTATTATTATTATTGTTGTCCAAGTTCGTACTTTACAACCATGGACAATCATGAATCGATCGGAATAAAGAAAAATTTGAAAATTTTTCATTTTAAATAAATAATAATAAATAATAATAATAAATAATAAATAATAATAATAATAATAAATAATAAATAAATGCATAATAAATTATTTTAATTTTAAATAAAGAAACATTTATTTTTTTATTTTTTTTTAATACACTGTAGCACTTTGAGGTTGTTTACTCAATGTAAAGTGCTTTTTACAAATAAAATCTATTATTATTATTATTGTTGTCCAAGTTCGTAATTTACAACCATGGACAATCATGAATCGATCGGAATAAAGAAAAATTTGAAAATGTTTCATTTTAAATAAATAATAAATAATAAATAATAATAAATAATAATAAATAATAATAAATAATAATAAATAATAAAAAATAATAATAATAAATAAATAAATGCATAATAAATCATTTTAATTTTAAATAAAGAAACATTTTTTTTTTTTTTTTAATACACTGTAGCACTTTGAGGTTGTTTACTCCATGTAAAGTGCTTTTTACAAATAAAATGTATTATTATTATTATTGTTGTCCAAGTTCGTAATTTACAACCATGGACAATCATGAATCGATCGGAATAAAGAAAAATTTGAAAATTTTTCATTTTAAATAAATAATAATAAATAATAAATAATAATAATAAATAATAAATAACAAATAATAAATAATAATAATAATAATAATAATAAATAAATGCATAATAAATAATTTTAATTTTAAATAAAGAAATTTTTTTTATTTTTTTAATACACTGTAGCACTTTGAGGTTGTTTACTCAATGTAAAGTGTTTTTTTACAAATAAAATCTATTATTATTATTATTGTTGTCCAAGTTCGTAATTTACAACCATGGACAATCATGAATCGATCGGAATAAAGAAAAATTTGAAAATGTTTCATTTTAAATAAATAATAATAAATAATAATAATAATAATAATAATAAATAAATGCATAATAAATAATTTTAATTTTAAATAAAGAAACATTTTTTTTAATTTTTTTTTTAATACACTGTAGCACTTTGAGGTTGTTTACTCAATGTAAAGTGCTTTTTACAAATAAAATCTATTATTATTATTGTTGTCCAAGTTCGTAATTTACAACCATGGACAATCATGAATCGATCGGAATAAAGAAAAATTTGAAAATGTTTCATTTTAAATAAATAATAATAAATAATAAATAATAATAATAAATAATAATAATAATAATAATAATAATAATAATAAATAATAAATAAATGCATAATAAATAATTTTAATTTTAAATAAAGAAACATTTTTTTATTTTTATTTTTTTAATACACTGTAGCACTTTGAGGTTGTTTACTCCATGTAAAGTGCTTTTTACAAATAAAATCTATTATTATTATTATTGTTGTTGTCCAAGTTTGTAATTTACAACCATGGACAATCATGAATCGATCGGAATAAAGAAAAATTTGAAAATGTTTCATTTTAAATAAATAATAATAAATAATAAATAATAATAATAATAATAAATAATAAATAAATGCATAATAAATAATTTTAATTTTAAATAAAGAAACATTTTTTTTATTTATTTTTTTTAATACACTGTAGCACTTTGAGGTTGTTAACTCAATGTAAAGTGCTTTTTACAAATAAAATCTATTATTATTATTATTGTTGTCCAAGTTCGTAATTTACAACCATGGACAATCATGAATCGATCGGAATAAAGAAAAATTTGAAAATGTTTCATTTTAAATAAATAATAATAAATAATAATAATAATAATAATAATAATAATAATAAATAATAAATAAATGCATAATAAATAATTTTAATTTTAAATAAAGAAACATTTTTTATTTTTTATTTTTTTAATACACTGTAGCACTTTGAGGTTGTTTACTCAATGTAAAGTGCTTTTTACAAATAAAATCTATTATTATTATTGTTGTCCAAGTTCGTAATTTACAACCATGGACAATCATGAATCGATCGGAATAAAGAAAAATTTGAAAATGTTTCATTTTAAATAAATAATAATAATAATAATAATAATAATAATAATAATAAATAAATGCATAATAAATAATTTTAATTTTAAATAAAGAAACTTTTTTTTTTTTTTTTTTTTTTTTTTAATACACTGTAGCACTTTGAGGTTGTTTACTCAATGTAAAGTGCTTTTTACAAATAAAATCTATTATTATTATTATTGTTGTCCAAGTTCGTAATTTACAACCATGGACAATCATGAATCGATCGGAATAAAGAAAAATTTGAAAATGTTTCATTTTAAATAAATAATAATAAATAATAATAATAAATAATAATAATAATAATAATAATAATAATAAATAATAAATAAATGCATAATAAATAATTGTAATTTTCAATAAAGAAACATTTTTTTATTTTTATTTTTTTAATACACTGTAGCACTTTGAGGTTGTTTACTCAATGTAAAGTGCTTTTTACAAATAAAATCTATTATTATTATTATTGTTGTCCAAGTTCGTAATTTACAACCATGGACAATCATGAATCGATCGGAATAAAGAAAAATTTGAAATGTTTTCATTTTAAATAAATAATAATAAATAATAAATAATAATAATAAATAATAAAAATAATAAATAATAAATAAATGCATAATAAATAATTTTAATTTTAAATAAAGAAACATTTTTTATTTTTTATTTTTTTAATACACTGTAGCACTTTGAGGTTGTTTACTCAATGTAAAGTGCTTTTTACAAATAAAATCTATTATTATTATTGTTGTCCAAGTTTGTAATTTACAACCATGGACAAATTTTCCTTTATTCCGATCGATTCATGATTATCGATCGGAATAAAGAAAAATTTGAAAATGTTTCATTTTAAATAAATAATAAATAATAATAATAAATAATAATAATAATAAATAATAAATAAATGCATAATAAATAATTTTAATTTTAAATAAAGAAACATTTTTTATTTTTTTAATACACTGTAGCACTTTGAGGTTGTTTACTCAATGTAAAGTGCTTTTTACAAATAAAATCTATTATTATTATTATTGTTGTCCAAGTTCGTAATTTACAACCATGGACAATCATGAATCGATCGGAATAAAGAAAAATTTGAAAATGTTTCATTTTAAATAAATAATAATAATAAATAATAACAATAATAATAATAATAATAATAAATAATAAATAAATGCATAATAAATCATTTTAATTTTCAATAAAGAAACATTTTTTTATTTTTATTTTTTTAATACACTGTAGCACTTTGAGGTTGTTTACTCAATGTAAAGTGCTTTTTACAAATAAAATCTATTATTATTATTGTTGTCCAAGTTTGTAATTTACAACCATGGACAAATTTTCCTTTATTCCGATCGATTCATGATTATCGATCGGAATAAAGAAAAATTTGAAAATGTTTAATTTTAAATAAATAATAAATAATAATAATAAATAATAATAATAATAAATAATAAATAAATGCATAATAAATAATTTTAATTTTAAATAAAGAAACATTTTTATTTTTTTATTTTTTTAATACACTGTAGCACTTTGAGGTTGTTTACTCCATGTAAAGTGCTTTTTACAAATAAAATCTATTATTATTATTATTGTTGTCCAAGTTCGTAATTTACAACCATGGACAATCATGAATCGATCGGAATAAAGAAAAATTTGAAAATGTTTCATTTTAAATAAATAATAATAAATAATAATAATAAATAATAATAATAATAAATAATAAATAAATGCATAATAAATAATTGTAATTTTCAATAAAGAAAAATTTTTTTCTTTTTATTTTTTTAATACACTGTAGCACTTTGAGGTTGTTTACTCCATGTAAAGTGCTTTTTACAAATAAAATCTATTATTATTATTATTGTTGTCCAAGTTCGTAGTTTACAACCATGGACAATCATGAATCGATCGGAATAAAGAAAAAATTGAAAATGTTTCATTTTAAATAAATAATAATAAATAATAAATAATAAATAATAATAATAAATAATAAATAATAATAATAATAATAATAATAATAATAATAAATAATAAATAAATGCATAATAAATAATTTGAATTTTAAATAAAGAAACATTTTTTTTTTTAATTTTTTTTTTTTTAATACACTGTAGCACTTTGAGGTTGTTTACTCAATGTAAAGTGCTTTTTACAAATAAAATCTATTATTATTATTGTTGTCCAAGTTCGTAATTTACAACCATGGACAATCATGAATCGATCGGAATAAAGAAAAATTTGAAAATGTTTAATTTTAAATAAATAATAATCAATAATAAATAATAATAATAAATAATAAATAATAAATAAATGCATAATAAATAATTGTAATTTTAAATAAAGAAACATTTTTTTATTTTTATTTTTTTAATACACTGTAGCACTTTGAGGTTGTTTACTCCATGTAAAGTGCTTTTTACAAATAAAATCTATTATTATTATTATTGTTGTCCAAGTTTGTAATTTACAACCATGGACAATCATGAATCGATCGGAATAAAGAAAAATTTGAAAATGTTTCATTTTAAATAAATAATAATAAATAATAATAAATAATAAATAATAAATAATAAATAAATGCATAATAAATAATTTTAATTTTAAATAAAGAAAAAAAAAAATATTTTTATGTTTTTAATACACTGTAGCACTTTGAGGTTGTTTACTCAATGTAAAGTGCTTTTTACAAATAAAATCTATTATTATTATTGCTGTCCAAGTTCGTAATTTACAACCATGGACAATCATGAATCGATCGGAATAAAGAAAAATTTGAAAATGTTTCATTTTAAATTAATAATAATAAATAATAATAATAATAATAATAATAAATAATAAATAAATGCATAATAAATAATTTTAATTTTCAATAAAGAAACATTTTTATTTTTTTATTTTTTTAATACACTGTAGCACTTTGAGGTTGTTTACTCAATGTAAAGTGCTTTTTACAAATAAAATGTATTATTATTATTGTTGTCCAAGTTCGTAATTTACAACCATGGACAATCATGAATCGATCGGAATAAAGAAAAATGTGCGATTTGGATGTGAATCTGTTTTTTTTTTAGCACCCCCGGTCAGAAGTCGTTTGTTCAACTTCTTTCTCAAAGTTCCACGTTAGGTCGTTTCTTGTTCATCATTTGTGTTATTCACCTGCTGTTCAAAAAACCTTTGCACAGCAGATTTGTAAAAACCTTTGTGGAAATGTGGCCCCTAAAACAATTGAGTTGATCCCTGCTGTACTTTCAACAAGACCATAAAATGGCGTGAGACAAGCTACAAGGGTGTGAGCACTCGCTAGGTGGGCAACACTGAGGGAAGAAGCAAAGCTATGAGGTCGTCTCCTGTTTATGAGCGAGGGCGTATATATTTAAAAAAAAAAGATGACTGTATTGGTTTGTACTAGGGTTGTCCTGAAACCAATATTTTGGTACTGGTACCAAAATGTATTTCGATACTTTTCTAAATAAAGGGGACCACAAAAAATGGCATAATAGGCTTTATTTTAATTTGTGTACATGAAACATATGTTTATTATTACAATTTAGTCCTTAAATAAAATAGTGAACATATTTTAGTAGTAAGTAAACAAGTGTACTTTTTAGAGGCGGTATAGTACCGAATATGATTCATTAGTATTGCGGTACTATACTAGCACCGGTATACTGTACAACCAGAGTTTGTACTCACCTGACAGCGCCCGCAGGTTGTTGGCGAAGTAACTCTCGGGAAGCACTTTGTCGATCAGGTAGATCATCACCTGCGCACACAAGTAGTTGACGTTTAGGGTGGAGGTCGGGGGTCAGAAAAGGTCGTGGAGGTCACCTTCAGCGCATCGCTCTCATGGCTCTCAGTCACCTCCAGTATGAGCCCTGCCAGCACGTTGAAGCCTTGGCAGTAGCCCACGCTTTTATTCCAGCGGGCATACGCCAGCAGCACCCGCTTCAGCACCACCCGGTCCTGCTCCCCCTCCTGGCCGCAGTAAAAACTGAAGCCCGTCCTGTGGAGGTCCTGGAGGGGATTGAGGGAGTGACTTAAAAGACTAAACTTATTTTCCGCACTGCAAAAACTGCAATCTAAGTAAGATGAAATATCTCAAATAAGGGTGATATTTGCTTATTTTCTGTCTGATAAGATCATTCTTCTCACTAAGCAGATTTTATGTTAGAGTGTTTTACTTGTTTTGGTCCTAAATGATCTCAGTAAGATATTACAGCTTGTTGCTGAGATTTGATGACCTATATTGAGTAAAACATGCTTGAAACTAGAATGTCAAGTGTTGCAAAGCTGTGTCATCAACACTCACGAGTATAAAACTACTTTTTTAAAGTACTAATTTCTTCTGTAGTTGATCTGACATTCAAATGGAAAAGCCAACTCCTTGCCCAAAAAGAAAGTCCCCATCTTTCCCCCTCGCAACACTGATAAAGAAAAGAGCGGGGGTTGAATTTCACATTCCAAGGTTAAGACACTAAACAGGCCTATGAAGACAAGAGCAACTGGTAGAATATACAAAGGAAAAGTGCTAACTGATCTAAACATGGCTATGTAAAAAGAAAGAACTCTTAAACATACTGTATATGCATCCTCCACAGCACCCATTAGTCTATATCTAAATATCCATCCCTATCTCTATCGAACAGATTCAAGATCCATCAGCCTTTACATTGGTCTAAACCAGGGGTGTCCATATTGCAAGTCTTGGGCCATGTCTACACTGCAAAAACTGAAATCTAAGTAAGATTGAATATCTCAAATAAGGCTGACATCTGCTTATTTTCTGTCTGATAAGATAATTCTTCTCACTAAACAGATTTGATGTTAGAATGTTTTACTTGTTTTAAGTGTTTTGGTCCTAAATGATCTCAGTAAGATATTACAGCTTGTTGCTGAGATTTGATGACCTATATTGAGTAAAACATGCTTGAAACTAGAATATCAACTGTTGCAAAGCTGTGTCATCAACACTCACGAGTATAAAACTACTTTTTTAAAGTACTCATTTCTTCTGTAGTTGATCTGACATTCAAATGGAAAAGCCAACTCCTTGCCCACAAAGAAAGCCCCCATCTTTCCCCCTCGCAACACTGATAAGGAAAAGAGTGGGGGTTGAATTTCACATTCCAAGGTTAAGACACTAAACAGGCCTCTGAAGACAAGAGCAACTAGTAGAATATACAAAGGAAAAGTGCTAACTGATCTAAACATGGCTATGTAAAAAGAAAGAACTCTTAAACATACTGTATATGCATCCTCCACAGCACCCATTAGTCTATATCTAAATATCCATCCCTATCTCTATCGAACAGATTAAAGATCCATCAGCCTTTACATTGGTCTAAACCAGGGGTGTCCATATTGCAAGTCTTAGGCCATGTCTACACTGCAAAAACTGAAATCTAAGTAAGATTGAATATCTCAAATAAGGCTGACATTTGCTTATTTTCTGTCTGATAAGATCATTCTTCTCACTAAGCAGATTTTATGTTAGAATGTTTTACTTGTTTTAAGTGTTTTGGTCCTAAATGATCTCAGTAAGATATTACAGCTTGTTGCTGAGATTTGATGACCTATATTGAGTAAAACATGCTTGAAACTAGAATATCAAGTGTTGCAAAGCTGTGTCATCAACACTCACGAGTATAAAACTACTTTTTTAAAGTACTCATTTCTTCTGTAGTTGATCTGACATTCAAATGGAAAAGCCAACTCCTTGCCCACAAAGAAAGTCCCCATCTTTCCCCCTCGCAACACTGATAAGGAAAAGAGCGGGGGTTGAATTTCACATTCCAAGGTTAAGACACTAAACAGGCCTATGAAGACAAGAGCAACTGGTAGAATATACAAAGGAAAAGTGCTAACTGATCTAAACATGGCTATGTAAAAAGAAAGAACTCTTAAACATACTGTATATGCATCCTCCACAGCACCCATTAGTCTATATCTAAATATCCATCCCTATCTCTATCGAACAGATTCAAGATCCATCAGCCTTTACATTGGTCTAAACCAGGGGTGTCCATATTGCAAGTCTTGGGCCATGTCTACACTGCAAAAACTGAAATCTAAGTAAGATTGAATATGTCAAATAAGGCTGACATTTGCTTATTTTCTGTCTGATAAGATCATTCTTCTCACTAAGCAGATTTGATGTTAGAGTGTTTTACTTGTTTTAAGTGTTTTGCTCCTAAATGATGTCAGTAAGATATTACAGCTTGTTGCTGAGATTTGATGACCTATATTGAGTAAAACATGCTTGAAACTAGAATATCAACTGTTGCAAAGCTGTGTCATCAACACTCACAAGTATAAAACTACTTTTTTAAAGTACTAATTTCTTCTGTAGTTGATCTGACATTCAAATGGAAAAGCCAACTCCTTGCCCACAAAGAAAGTCCCCATCTTTCCCCCTCGCAACACTGATAAGGAAAAGAGTGGGGGTTGAATTTCACATTCCAAGGTTAAGACACTAAACAGGCCTCTGAAGAGAAGAGCAACTGGTAGAATATACAAAGGAAAAGTGCTAACTGATCTAAACATGGCTATGTAAAAAGAAAGAACTCTTAAACATACTGTATATGCATCCTCCACAGCACCCATTAGTCTATATCTAAATATCCATCCCTATCTCTATCGAACAGATTAAAGATCCATCAGCCTTTACATTGGTCTAAACCAGGGGTGTCCATATTGAAAGTCTTGGGCCATGTCTACACTGCAAAAACTGAAATCTAAGTAAGATTGAATATCTCAAATAAGGCTGACATTTGCTTATTTTCTGTCTGATAAGATAATTCTTCTCACTAAGCAGATTTTATGTTAGAATGTTTTACTTGTTTTAAGGGTTTTGGTCCTAAATGATGTCAGTAAGATATTACAGCTTGTTGCTGAGATTTGATGACCTATATTGAGTAAAACATGCTTGAAACTAGAATATCAAGTGTTGCAAAGCTGTGTCATCAACACTCACAAGTATGGATGTCCGATAATGGCTTTCTGCCGATATTTCGATATTGTCCAACTCTTTAATTACCGATACCAATTTCAACCGATACTGATATATACAGTCGTGGAATTAACACATTATTATGCCTAATTTGGACAACCAAGTATGGTGAAGATAAGGTTCTTTTTAAAAAAAATTATAAAATAAAATAAGATAAATAAACTAAAAACATTTTCTTGAATAAAAAAGAAAGTAAAACAATATAAAAACAGTTTCATAGAAACTAGTAATGAATGAAAATGAGTCAAATGAAGTGTTAAAGGTTAGTACTATTAGTGGAGCAGCAGCACGCACAATCATGTGTGCTTACGGACTGTATCCCTTGCAGACTGTATTGATATATATTGATATATAATGTAGGAACCACAATATTAATAACAGAAAGAAACAACCCTTTTGTGTGAATGAGTGTAAATGGGGGAGGGAGGTTTTTTGGGTTGGTGCACTAATTGTAAGTGTTTCTTGTGTTTTTTTATGTTGATTTAATTAAAAAAAAACAACAACAAAAAAATCGATACCGATAATAAAAAAAAACGATACCAATAATTTCCGATATTACATTTTAAAGCATTTATCGGCCGATAATATCGGACATCTCTACTCACAAGTATAAAACTACTTTTTTAAAGTCATTATTTCTTATTTCAAGCATGAAATAAAATATCATGACTTTGACACAATTGTGTCTCATAATTAAAACAGATGACAGCCAAATGGACTTTGCTGTTTTATTTTCAATGAAACAATAGAAAATAAGTCCTCATATAGTAGTACAGTTGGCACAGTACAGTAAACTGACAGTTAATATTTAAACATTTGACATTTCTAACAATTTTGAACAGAAATAGTTCATGCACATTCAGATAAATTCTTCAAAATTACAATAAAAATATTTTGGGCCGGGGGCCAGGCTGTATATATGCACACTAATTGACTGAAAGAGCACGCACTTGGCGCGATGATGTCATGTTATCCATGGAAAAATGCATTTTTAGACAATATGCATACCTGCCAACTTTTGAAATCAGAAAAACCTAGTAGCCAGGGTCCAGGGGCCGCAGGCCTCGGACAAAGTCCTGGTGGGGGGTTCCGCCCCCCGACGCAAAATGATTGATTGCATTCAGACAGGTTAAAATGTTGCTACAACCATTACTTTTCTATCAGTCACAGTGACTTTTCAAAACAAAAATATTACAGCAAAAATCATATGGGTTGATTGACATGTTTATTCTGTAAGATAACTTCAATAGTTTGAAATTATTTTGACAGTTAATGCCAGTTATCCTGTCAACCTTTCACAAGACTTCAATTTGTTCATTGAAAGTATAAACACTTTTTACAGTAAACAAATGGTAAAACAGTACTAAACAATTCCATTAAAAAAAAAATTGGTGTCATTATTAACTTTCTGTCCAAGCTTGTATAATCTACTGCCTTGTTCAATTGTAAAAAATATTCTGTGCCTAAAATTCACATTTCTATCACAATGATCATACTGTAAACATGGTAAGCTAACTTCATTAAAATTAATAGTCCTGTCAATAGCATGGAATTACAATTCAAATGTAGTTTTTTTGTAAGCCTTTCAAAAGAATTCAAAATATGAAAAATGAATGAAAATTAATTTAAGCCATCAGACACTTGAAAAGTGGCACATCACATCTCTAATGTAATCATTTGAACTTTTCAACAGAAATAGCACTGCAAAAATATTAAGGACATACTTCTGTATTTTGGTAGTTATGCTGTCAACATTTAACAAGATTTCTTCAACTTGGACTTGAAAGCATAAATAGTATAAAAACTTTTAACAGTATGTCGTGCTGTGAAATACAGCCGACAGGATTGCGCACCAAACACGAAGCAAGGCCAAAGCGCATGCATGGTGCAGGAGAACAAAGGACTTCTTTCATTTAAGGTTTGTGATAAACCATCAAACTCATTCGTTAAAAGGACTCTATAGTAATATAAAGCGAATTTTTCTGGACATTATCATGCAAGAAAAGTTTATTTTTGGGACCGCGATCACCGCGTAATGATTTTTAAAGGTTGCATTACAAACATTTAACTGTCCCATGTGATCAGCCAGTGCGATTGGAAGTCCATGCTCAATTATTGCCTCCGTAAATAAAACTTCGGCATTTATCACATCCAAAGAATCTGTTTGGGCGACGAAAAACGTTGAAAGTTTTCCACTTGTATCGCTAGCAACGGCATTAGACTTGTGTTTTTTTGTCCCAACGTGGTCTTTTACATCGCTAATTCCTCCGTGTCCGATGGAAAAATCTTGTCTGCACAAGGTGCAATTCGCGTAGTTTTCACCCTTTTTGGAACGGATAATTATTCCCGGATAGGCTTTTGAATATTCTTCACGGAATGACTGCAGTTTTCTTTTCGGTTTAAGACTCGTTTGCGATTTTTCTCCGGCTGATTCCATGATCGTTCGCTCGTTTGGAAACAATGGCAACTGGTGCCTCGTGCTTGGCAGCGGTGCTATAAATAGCCTCGCGCATGGCATTCGGAATGGCTCGATAGGAAGTTACGGGAAGCAGTGTCGATTGTCATTGTTGTTACGCGATTTCGTGAATAAAACTTTTCAAAAAAATTTTTTTTTTAATGAATGAAAAAACATATTTTTTATCACTGCAACCGTAACCCGGAATAGGTTGATGAAAACCGTACTAATTACGGGAAAACCGGAGTAGTTGGCAGGTATGAATATGATTTTCCTGAGCGGCTAGGAGACCCCGAGAGTAACAAGCGCTTGCCTTGTTGCCTTTCCATTAAGAACAATAAATTTGTTTTTTGTATAAGTTTGCTGGTTTCAAGAAATGTAATATCATTATGTCAAGATAATGACACCAGCATTTACTTCATTTAAGAATATTTTTCAACATATTGAGCAAAAAGGTATTTTTTTTTCTACCAAGAAAAGTGCACTTGTTATTAGTGAGAATATACTTATTTTAAGGTATTTTTGGGTTCATTGAGGTTAGCTAATTTGACTTATTTTGGAAAGTCTTGACAAGCCAAATGTTCTTGATAATTTTGCTTAGTTCAAATAAAATACCCCTCATTTTTGTCTTTTTTTTTCTTCTTGTTTTTGAACACTGACTTTTTGCAGTGCGCAGATCCCGGTTTGGCGGTTACCTTGACGATCTGGACGCCCAGCGAGTCGTCGTCCGGGTTGCTGCGCTCGTTGAAAGCGAAACGGAGCGTCTTGTCCCAGTCGATGGAGATGCTGTGGAGGTACTGGTCAGCCAGCGTCAGCCACACCTGCACACACACACACACACACTCATGCACATTTCGCTTTCTTTGCGTCCTGACCTTGCTGGGACACTCACCCGCTTCCTCCATTCTTTGGGGATGCCAGTGGGAAGTCTGGCTACGGCTTTAAGGGCGTCGTACCACTGCACACAAAACACATGCCAGCCACCAAGTCAGTCACATGAACAATTACGGTGGATAAAATAACTACAACACATTTTTTTGTCCTATGATTCAGGATGCTTTATTATTGTCCATTCTTAACATGTACAAGACATATAAGAACTGAAATTACATTTTCGTTTTATTTTTGTATTTTTATTATTATTATTTTTATTTTATTTTATTATTTTAGTTATTTTTTATTGTATTTTATAAATTTTTTTAATAAAATGAAAAAAAAAAAAAGAAATGACATTTTCGGCACAGTCCCACAAAGAGCAGACATACGTTACAACAGCATTTCTCAAAGTGTGGGGCGCGCCCCACTGGTGGGGAATAGAGACATGACAGGTGGGGCGCGAGAAACGGGAGGAAATTTCACTTTAAATTTTTTTTATTATTATTATATTCTTAGATTATTTTTTTTTTACTATGCTTTCATTTTCTATACACACTGTAAATCACTTTGTGATTCTGTCTGTGAAATCCGCTATATAAATAAATGGAAATTACCGGTACTTATTTTTACTGTAGGCTTTAAATTTCTCGGTAGGAGCGAAAGTTTGACAGACATAGCAACAGTAACTAATGGGGGCGGGGCTAAGCGGAACAAACTTTCGCGCGGATGGGTAGCAGGCTAATGTGTGGACCACAATTACACAAATATATACATTTGTGACTCGCACCTCAAAGGTCGTCGAGCCAGAGCCTGCAGAGAAACAAAAATCTGACGGGCACACACTGTGTCATTCACCGGGAAGTATAAGTTATAACACATTTTTGATTTATTATTAAAACTTGATGCAAGTTATAACACTTTTGTTTTATTTATTATTGAACTTGATGCAAGTTATAACACTTTTTTGATTTATTATTGAACTTGATGCAAGTTATAACACTTTTTTTTTATTTATTATTGAACTTGATGCAAGTTATTTGATTTATTATTGAACTTGGTGCAAGTTATAACACTTTTTTTGATTTATTATTGAACTTGATGCAAGTTATGACACTTTTGTTTTATTTATTATTGAACTTGATGCAAGTTATAACACTTTTTTTGATTTATTATTGAACTTGATGCAAGTTATTTGATTTATTATTGAACTTGATGCAAGTTATAACACTTTTATTTGATTTATTATTGAACTTGATGCAAGTTATAACACTTTTTTTGATTTATTATTGAACTTGATGCAAGTTATAACACTTTTTTTGATTTATTATTGAACTTGATGCTAGTTATAACACTTTTATTTGATTTATTATTGACCTTGATGCAAGTTATAACATTTTTTTTGATTTATTATTGAACGTGATGCAAGTTATAACACTTTTTTTGATTTATTATTGAACTTGATGCAAGTTATAACCCTTTTTTGATTTATTATTGAACTTGATGCAAGTTATAACACTTTTTTTGATTTATTATTGAACGTGATGCAAGTTATATCACTTTTTTTGATTTACTATTGAACTTGATGGAAGTTATTTTATTTATTATTGAACTTGATGCAAGTTATACCACAGCTGCACAGTTATTTTATTTATTATTGAACTTGATGTTATTTTATGTTATTGAGTTTGAATGTATACAACTTGATGTTCAATAAATTTGAAAATGTTAAAGCTTGGCATTAGCGCTCTGTTGGGGCGATGGGGGCAGGTGGGGCTTGAAAACTCCCCCTTGTCCAAAGTGGGGGATGACAAAAAAAGTTTGAGAACCACTGCGTTACAGGGAGACAAGAACAGGATTGTGCCAACGGATCAGCCACTTATGGCTCTCCTTAAAAAAGGTGGGAAAAAGGTGATATTGGGGAAGGGGGGGGGGGGGGGGGGGGGGGAGAGTAAAAAAAATATCAGTGAAAGGCTGGACCCTTGGGAGGGGGTCCAGACTGAGTCCAAGGGGAAAAACACATACATGTTACATATAATCACAACAACTCGCAACAGAGGGGGGGAGTTGGGACCCTGGAGGTCGACTGCTGCTATAAAGCGCTACTCAGCCGTCCATCACCCCGAAGGGGAATCAAGCTTTAAGGGCGTCGTACCACTGCACACAAAACACATGCCAGCCACCAAGTCAGTCACATGAACAATTACAGTGGATAAAATAACTACAACACCTTTTTTTTGTCCTACACATTGATATGATTCAGGATGCTTTATTATTGTCCATTCTTAACATGTACAAGACATATAAGAACTGAAATTACATTTTCGTTTTATTTTTGTATTTTTATTATTATTATTTTATTTTTATTTTATATTAGTTATTTTTTATTGTATTTTATTAATTTTTTTAATAAAATGAAAAAAAAAAAAAGAAATGACATTTTCGGCACAGTCCCACAAAGAGCAGACGTACGTTACAGGGAGACAAGAACAGGATTGTGCCAACGGATCAGCCACTTATGGCGCTCCTTAAAAAAGGTGGGAAAAAGGTGATATTGGGGAAGGGGGGGGGGGAGTAAAAAAAATATCAGTGAAAGGCTGGACCCTTGGGAGGGGGTCCAGACTGAGTCCAAGGGGAAAAACACATACATGTTACATATAATCACAACAACTCGCAACAGAGGGGGGGAGTTGGGACCCTGGAGGTCGACTGCTGCTATAAAGCGCTACTCAGCCGTCCATCACCCCGAAGGGGAATCAAGCGGTGGTGAAGGCGTGGGATAGAGGTGGAGACCTCCGAATTCAGGAGCTTGGTGGTAGCGGGGGTGTATATTGTAGCGTCCCAGAACAGTTAGTGCTGCAAGGCCTTCTGGGTATTTGTTCTGTTGTGTTAAGGTGCTGATGTTCTCCCGAAATGTGTTTGTCATTCTTGTTTGGTGTGGGTTCGCAGTGTGGCGCATATTTGTAACAGTGTTAAAGTTGTTTATACGGCCACCCTCAGTGTGACCTGTATGGCTGTTGACCAAGAATGCATTGCATTCACTTGTGTGTGTGTGTTAAAGCCGCGTATATTATGTGACTGTTTGTATGGTGGAAAAGCGGACGTGACGACAGGTTGTAGAGGACGTTAAAGGCAGTGCCTTTAAGGCACGCCCTCAATGCTGTTGTCCGGGCAGAAATCGGGAGAAATTCGGGAGAATGGTTGCCCCGGGAGATTTTTGGGAGGGGCACTGAAATTCGTGAGAGCCAAATGAAATTACATCTACGTCTTTTCACACACACAAGTGAATGCAATTCATACTTGGTCAACAGCCATACAGGTCACACTGAGGGTGGCCGTATAAACAACTTTAACACTGTTACAAATATGCGCCACACTGTGAACCCACACCAAACAAGAATGACAAACACATTTCGGGAGAACATCCGCACCGTAACACAACATAAACACAACAGAACAAATACCCAGAACCCCTTGCAGCACTAACTCTTCCGGGACGCTACAATATACACCCCCGATACCCCCTCCCACCTCAACCTCCTCATGCTCTCTCAGGAAGAGCATGTCCCAAATTCCAAGCTGCTGTCTTGAGGCATGTTAAAAAAAATAATGCACTTTGTGACTTCAATAATAAATATGGCAGTGCCATGTTGGCACTTTTTTTTCCCATAACTTGAGTTGATTTATTTTGGAAAACCTTGTTACATTGTTTAATGCATCACAACAAAATGAGGCATAATAATGTGTTAATTCCACCACTGTATATATCGGTATCGCTTGATATCGGAATCGGTATTTAAGAGTTGGACAATATCGTAATATCGGCACAAAAGCCGTTATCGGACATCTCTAGTGTCAACGTGGTATTAGCATGAATATCATGTGACTGTATTTCATGCATTTAATACATTCTTTGCTAGAAACTCACTCCTGTTACTCAAAAGTCATCTTCAGCTTAGGAAACTTGTACAAAAAAAGAACAAAGTTGTCTGAGATGGAGTAACTGGACCATAGGGCGCACCGGATTATAAGGCGCACTGCCGATGAATGGTCTATTTTTTCTCATCCTTTTTCGAATATAAGGCGCTTTAAAAAGGAGTCATCTTATTATTATTATTTTTTAACCCTTCCTGTGGTCTACATAACATGTGATGGTAGTTCTTTGGTCAAAATGTTGCATAGATGATGTTTTACACATCATCTTCAAGTCGCTTTCTGACAGCCTCTTCAGGATGCGCCGTTTTGTGGATGGTCTTATTTACGTGCCTCCACTTGGACAGTGTCTTCTCCTTGTTGTAGCAGTGTAGCGTGCAAGGACGGGAGTGGAAGAAGTGTCAAAAGATGGAGCTAACTGTTTTAATGACTTTCAGACTTTTTACTTCAATCAATAACGGAGCAGCATCTCCTCATCCGTGGCTCACTAGTGCATCAACAACAATGCCGGAAATGTGTCCCGTGAAAAAACGTCCGACCGGAACTCTCTAATAACTAAAGTTCCTTGGGTGAATAATGTAAAGTCACTACACCGGTATGTTTTAGTGCTTTCATGGCGAGTTTACTGACAGATATAAGTAAGAACTTTACTAGGGCTGCAGCTAACGATTATTTTTCTATCGATTAATCTATAGATTATTTTTTCGATTAATCGGTTAATCTATAGATTATTTTTTTTTCCGATTAATCTATAGATTATTTTTCCTTTTACCGATTTTTTTTTAAATTTAAAATGAAGAGGAAAAAATAAATGTAGGCCAGTTTTTTCAAAAGGCATGGCTTTTATTTACAAAAAAAAAGTATGGCCACTCAGTCAACATTGACAACAACATGACAAAATATTCTGTAACAATAACAAAAACTTTTAACATTTAACAAAATTAAAAGTAGCTTATTTGCTTTTTAATGTGCAAATATAAAAGTAAACATCCAGTGCAAATCTTAATATTCTGGAATAGTATAAGCATTTCAAAAGTAAAAGTATTGCTTATTTTGCTTTAAAATGTGCAAAAATAAAGATAAACATCCAATACAAAAAAGTGCAAAACGGAAATATTCTGTAACAAGTGTAAACATTTCAACAAAAGTAAAAGTATTGCTTATTTGCTAAAATGTGCAAAAAATAAAGCTAAACATCCAATACAAAAAAGTGTACAGTGTAAACATTTCAACAAAAGTAAAAGTATTGCTTATTTTGCTTAATAACACAACAATGATAGTATGATTAAAGTGAAAGTTAATTGTTGGTTTGTACATAGTATATGTAACTGTTAATGTTGTAAAAGGTATTTGCACAACTAATTAACGTTAGCGTTTGTGACACGTCTTGTGCCGTGGGGTTCTTTCAGGACCGACAGACTGAACGCCAGACGGCTTTGCCAAATTTACAATCTTTTAATTTTACACAAAGTCTTTTCTCTTCCAACTGCGCGGATCGCGCACCTGGGCATGATCGCGGCGTCGCTCCCGGCGCGCCCCGCCTCGCCGCTCGCTCGCCGCCGCCGCCTCTCCACAGCGTTAAAGAGGAGCGCGTCTTTGTAAACACTGAACAGGCACGCCAAACGCGCCTCTCAGAGCGAAACGGTGCTTTAGTTTATGAATTTACAACGCAGATACAAATGACACATTCATGTTTTTGTGTAATAATGACAACGTATACGCACGCGGACGATTGACTTGTTGATGGTGATGGCAAGAACGCTGTCGGGGGTTTTCTTTTCAAATGTTCGTTCATAGCCGTTGTGCTGCTATGATAGGCCATTTCCGCTCGACACAGTGTGCATACAACAACATTATTAGGCCGTTTATTGAAATACTCCCACACTTTTGACGACTTTTGGCGTGCTTTTTTCCCCTCGCTCGCATCGTCTGCTTTGCGCTCCGCCATGACAGTAAAGTAGAGTGACGTAAATATGCGACGCGCCGACGCACAAAAACGGCGTCGACGTATTTACGTAACCGATGACGTCGACTACGTCGACGCGTCGTTTCAGCCTTAGACTTTACACTACTTTATATTAGAAATGGCAACAGCGGAGGATGAATGTCACATAACAAGAAGATAGAGAAAAAGAAGAAGCTTATCGACTGCGGACGTGTGCAAATTTTCAGGACTTATGCAGATCCCAAATACACATCAGCAGGTAACAGAATGTAAGAAAAAAGTTGCTTTTGAATAATATTGTGAAAAAAAATGCCAGATAATATGTCTTACCTTATACACACACCATAATAATACTCCTATGTTGAAGCACAGTACAATCCATTAAGAGGTGCGGCTTCATAGCTTACCGAAGTCGTACTCAACTTTTTTTTACAGATTTTTTAGTGCCGTGTGTAGTGTTCTATATTTTCAATAGAACATATAACGTTTTGGTGTTGTTTACTGGCGTCAGTAAAACAGAGTAAAACAACTTGCACTGAGCCTGGTCTATAAAGTTAAAGTTAAAGTACCAATGATTGTCACACACACACTAGGTGTGGCGAGATTATTCTCTGCATTTGACCCATCACCCTTGATCACCCCCTGGGAGGTGAGGGGAGCAGTGGGCAGCAGCGGTGGCCGCGCCCGGGAATCATTTTGGTGATTTAACCCCCAATTCCAACCCTTGATGCTGAGTGCCAAGCAGGGAGGTAATGGGTCCCATTTTTATAGTCTTTGGTATGACTCGGCCGGGGTTTGAACTCACAACCTACCGATCTCAGGGCGGACACTCTAACCACTAGGCCACTGAGTAGGTAAAAAATCCGCTACACCTCCCTGATACCGAAGTACATGTCAAACTACTTCCTTAACGTAAATGACCGCCATAACCACAACACCAGGGGGAGCTCCACTAACCACGTTAAACCCAGATTCCCATCTAACAAAGGTCTTAACTCATTCTCTTTCTATGCCACATCAATATGGAATGCACTCCCAACAGGTATAAAAGAAAGTGCATCTCTATCCTCCCTCAAAACCGCACTAAAAGAACACCTCCAGGCAACTACAACCCTAGACTAACACCCTCCCCCCTCCACATCCCACCCCCTGGATTGTAAATAATGTAAATAATTCAATGTATATACTCTGATGATTAACTTGTGTGATGACAGTATATATTTGTACCATGAATTGATTTAAGTGGACCCCGACTTAAACAAGTTGAAAACTTATTGGGGTGTTACCATTTAGTGGTCAATTGTACGGAATATGTACTTCACTGTGCAATCTACTAATAAATAAAGTCTCAAGTCATATTGCAGTTTACACGTATATATTATGTCGGAGGCAGATATTTACATATATCCGTATTTAAGTGTTACTTCTTTAATTTCATAATCATATTACAAAACAGCTAGTGTTTTTCTTCCAATTGTGGTCTTTTGGTTGTCTGCAAATACTGTGTGCTAACCTTGAGTGTGGAATGTAAGAAAGAGAGATACTCCTTCTTCTTATCTATTCTTATGTCCAGATGGGAGGACAATGGGCATGTGTTTTGACTGAAAAGACAAGACAGCGAGGGAGGGAGGGAGGGGGAGAGACTTTATAGAATAGAAGGTTTCCATTTCGGGGTGGGGGGAGACCATCTTAGCTGCGCGATTGAATGTTCTATGCTGGACTGGTCTCAGTATATTTACAAAGCTTTGCAAATATATTACAAAATACCTATTCTGTCTCTGGTGGTTCTTCTACTCAGCTTTAAGTGTCGTAAAGAGCTTGGGAGCGACGGCCAGAAACTTGAATTCCCTGGGAGGAACAACTGGTTCAAACGCAACAATTTGGGGGCTCGTCCGGGATTTGAACCCGGGACCTCTCGAAATTATTAACCAAGGGGGGTCCCACCACAACATAAATTGTGGTGTGAATCCTGTGCAGATTTCGAGAACCTTCCTATAATTGGTGCTATTTTCCCTGTGACTGCTACTAAAAATGTAGAACGCATTAACTATGTTTTTTATAATCTGTTGAGACTAACCAACCTGACTCGTGATGCTGTTGAGGGGCTTGCTGAACAACTTGCCCCAACTTCCCTCATGGCCGTCCAGCGGAACAAGCAACACAGTCACCCAGGTTTTGGCTCTTAGCCATGCTAGTCATCAACCTAAGCCACAGGTTGCCTGCACCTGCTCCTAAGGTCAAAGCTACCAGGTTTTCGGTGGTGATGTCATTAGTATACACAGATGTGAGAGCCTTTGTAACGTCACGCAACAATTATGTTTGACTGCCTTCTACTGGTCACACATATCATTACATCATGTACCAACTAAAATTGCTTCGAGGTCGGTAAGCAAAACCAGCATTATTCCGTACATCCGGCGCACCGCGTTATAAGGCGCTCTGTCGATTTTTGAGGGGAAAAAAAAATTTGAAGTGCGCCTTATAGTCTGAAAAATACGGTAGTTGAAAAAGAGTTACAAGTAGGGATGATGTTCGATAAGAAAAGAACCAATTCCATGGACTCGAATCCCTTTTTGAGAGCCGGTTCCCGTTATCGAGGCCACTATAGTAAAGAAAAAGAGTTGATTCTTTATTCGAATCTGTGGGAACGAGTCCCAAATGGGCAATGTTATGCCCATTTGATTGTAGACTCTTACTGACACCTTGTGGCGATATGAAAATACTACGCGTCATTAGTTTGGGCACTTCCGGGTTGAGACAATTGAGAAGTAGACAAGTTGTGTTAGCTCTTACAAGCCTTGGAAAAGATAAGTCTGTAAGTAAACTGTTTAACTTGTTAATGTAACTCAATATTAAGGTGGAAATTGTTTAAGTTTGATCCTAAGATGTTTATTGAAAAACGATTTTTGTGCACTGTTTCAATGGATGTTTTGAGGACTTAAAATGGCTGCCAGTCGTGTATTTCCACCATCGAAATAGTTTCAACACTCAGAAGTATTTGTTTGATGATAGTACTGTATATTTGTGTGAAGCTAATATTTACATATTGTGTATTACATTTCAGTATGTTCATTGAATCACATAGCTTATACATTTGTCATTGTGTGTATTTCAGTTTAAAAAACAAAAATAACAGTCGAGTGCAAGACAAAAGTAAAGATAGGAAAAGACAAAGCAAGATCAACAACAATAAAGAGCCTACATGGATTCATCTGCTTTGGAACTTTATTAGAACGCCTTGGATTGTTTGTTAGCTGTCTGCCTGTGTGTGTAGTTAGTATGTTCCAATAGCAGCAGAAGTGCACTTTTTGGAGAGCTGCAGTGACGTGCAGTCACTAGAGGCAGGTGAGGCCCCGCCTCACCTGCCATCATGGAAAGAAAAAAAATGTAAAAAGAAAAAAAAAAAATTAAATTGTTATATGTATCCAGTGATGATACTATAAAGTTATTTTCCATTTAACTTCACCAGTTTTAGATTATTTTTATTCAAAATCGCTGAATTTTCACATTTGCCGTTCAAATACTGAGAAGAGACGGTGCGGTGATCAGCAGCCAGTTGAGGCACATCACTCAGTGCCTCAACATGGATTACTGGACTCGGCTAACTGCTGGCCTGCTGTGCAGTGAGACTGTATTGCTATATGAATTATATTATACATTTCCATAGTTTAGTTAGCTGAGGTATATAATGCACAGTGTATATTGTCAACAACTGTATGTGTGTAAAGTATTTCTTGTGCTGAGCCATCATAAAATGGCTGCAAAAGACGCACTGGCTGAGGCTCGCCTCCTGCACCCCCGCCGTAGAATTGTTGTATCAACTAAAGCCCACACTTAAACTTTCCACGTGCAAGATTGAATCTATTTTAAAAAATGATTTCATAAGAAGCCAAAAAGTGCAAAAACAATAATGTTCGTGTTGGAGGAGTTGTGAATGACTGCAGGGACACAACATTAGCATACCTGCCAACTTTTGAAATCAGAAAAACCTAGTAGCCAGGGTCCAAGGGCCGCAGGCCTTTGTCCTGGACCTCATTAGGTCCAGGACAAAGTCCTGGTGGAGGGTTCAGGGCTTCGCCCCCCGACGCAAAATGATTATTAGCATTCCGACAGGTTAAAATGTTGCTAAAACCATCACTTTTCTATCAGTCACAGTGACTTTTCAAAACAAAAATATTACAGCAAAAATCATATGGGTTGATTGACATGTTTATTCTGTAAGCTAACTTCAATAGTTTGAAATGATTTTGACAGTTAATGCCAGTTATCCTGTCAACCTTTCACAAGACTTCAATTTGTTCATTGAAAGTATAAACACTTTTTACAGTAAACAAATGGTAAAACAGTACTAAACAATTCCATTAAAAAAAAAATTGGTGTCATTATTAACTTTCTGTCCAAGCTTGTATAATCTACTGCCTTGTTCAATTGTAAAAAATATTCTGTGCCTAAATTTCACATTTCTATCACAATGATCATACTGTAAACATGGTAAGCTAACTTCATTACAATTAATAGTCCTGTCAATAGCATGGAATTACAATTCAAATGTAGTTTTTTTGTAAGCCTTTCAAAAGAATTCAAAATATGAAAAATTAATGAAAATGAATTTAAGCCATCAGACACTTGAAAAGTGGCACATCACATCTCTAATGTAATCATTTGAACTTTTCAACAGAAATAGCACTGCAAAAATATTAAGGACATACTTCTGTATTTTGGTAGTTATGCTGTCAACATTTAACAAGATTTCTTCAACTTGGACTTGAAAGCATAAATAGTATAAACACTTTTAACAGTATGTCGTGCTGTGAAATACAGCCGACAGGATTGCGCACCAAACACGAAGCAAGGCCAAAGCGCATGCATGGTGCAGGAGAACAAAGGACTTCTTTCATTTAAGGTTTGTGATAAACCATCAAACTCATTCGTTAAAAGGACTCTATAGTAATATAAAGCAAATTTTTCTGGACATTATCATGCAAGAAAAGTTTATTTTTGCGACCGCGATCAACGCATAATGATTTTTAAAGGTTGCATTACAAACATTTAACTGTCCCATGTGATCAGCCAGTGCGATTGGAAGTCCATGCTCAATTATTGCCTCCGTAAATAAAACTTCGGCATTCATCACATCCAAAGAATCTGTTTGGGCGACGAAAAACGTTGAAAGTTTTCCACTTGTATCGCTAGCAACGGCATTAGACTTGTGTTTTTTTGTCCCAACGTGGTCTTTTACATCGCTAATTCCTCCGTGTCCGATCGAAAAATCTTGTCTGCACAAGGTGCAATTCGCGTAGTTTTCACCCTTTTTTTTTTTTAATTAATGAAAAACCGTATTTTTTATCACTGCAACCGTAACCCGGAATAGGTTGATGAAAACCGTATGAATTACGGGAAAACCGGAGTAGTTGGCAGGTATGCATTAGATACACCTGCAGACTGCAGGTGTACCTAATTCACAACTCCTCCAACACCAACATTATTGTTTTTGCACTTTTTGGCTTCTTATTAAATAACTTTTGTAACCTATTTTCATGGGCTTTCCTTTTTGTGATGTTAAGTTCCTGTTATGCGCTGTTATACAGTATATGCCTTGAGCTCTTATTTTGAAGGCGCTAAGAGCGGAAGTGATGTCACGTTGCGGAGGTTTTTGAAAGAAGGTAAATAAAGTGGTCCTCGTGTAAACTGGAGCCTCCGTGTTTGTTATTTTGTAGTTTCATACAGTATAGGCCACATTTATAAACCCTCGGTTACACTTTTTTAAATAGATTCAATCTTGCACGTGGAAAGTTGAAGTGAGGGCTTTAGTTGCGGCGCATGGACTTCATTTCTAAGTAAAGGTAAGACCATAATAACGTTTTTTTTAATTAAATGTGCTTTTTTGTGTGCTACAGTTTGTATGTGTAAAGTTAAAGTTAAGTTAAAGTAGCAATGATTGTCACACACACACTAGGTGTAATGAAATGTGTCCTCTGCATTTGACCCATCCCCTTGATCACCCCCTGGGAGGTGAGGGGAGCAGTGGGCAGCAGCGGCGCCGCGCCCGGGAATAATTTTTGGTGATTTAACCCCCAATTCCAAGCCTTGATGCTGAGTGCCAAGCAGGGAAGAATGCTGGTATGAGCTTTTAAACATAACCCGTTAACTGCTGCCAATCAAATGGTGAATAAGATACTCTTTAGGGTTCATATGTTTGTAAATGTGACTGTGATGAAGTCAGTGCCTCACCAGCCATCAACCTCACCACACGTCACTGGAGAGCTGTATTATTTTCAGTTTTGTGCCCATGGGACTGATTTTATTTAACACTATATTATTATTTATACACCCATAGTGATCACAGAGACAGGTTGTTTTTGTGTTGCTGTATATATTTGTTTTTCTGAAAAATCCCACTTAAAATACTTTGGGTAACAGTCAATATATATATATATATATATATATTTTTTTTAAGGGGGGTAACAGTCAATATTTATTTATTTATTATTATTCTTCCGCAACTTTGCACTGTAATTTGACCCCCTTAACATACTTCAAAACTCACCAAATTTTACACACACACATCAGTAATATACGGCAAAACTTTTTATCAAAAAACCAAACCTCAAAACTCAAAATTGCGCTCTAGCGCCCCCTACGAAAAAAAAACCTAGACTGCCTGTAACTCCCACTAGGAAGGTCGGAGAGACATGAAACAAATACCTTTATGTAGGTGTGACTTAGACCTAGATCAAATCAAATCAACTTTATTTATAAAGCACATTTAAAATTTACCACAGGGGTAGCCAAAGTGCTTTCATAATAGTATATTCTCGGGCAAAAATCAACAGGAAGTTGGCAATTCCCCCTTCAAGACAAAAAAGTATTAAAAACAGTAACTTTTGCCTCTTTGAGCTGTATTTTGACCCCCTTAACATGCTTCAAAACTTACCAAACTGAACGCACACATCAGGACTGGCAAACATTGCGATCTAAAAAAAAACCTAACCCCAAATCTCAAAATTGCGCTCTACTGCAATTTTTAAATAAAACGCAAAAAAAAAACTGCTCCTCGGAAGAAAAAAATGACAAAACTGCCTGTAACTCCCACTGGGAAGGTCAGAGAGACATGAAACAAAAACCTCTCCGTAGGTCTCACTTAGACCTACATTTCATAAATTGACAACCCCCAGCAAAAATCAACAGGAAGTTTGCTATTCCCCCTTCAAAACACATTTTTTGTAAAAACCGGTCACCTTCCTTCAAAAACGAACTCCTCTGAGCGCGTTTGTCGTTTCGCCTTCAAACTAACACAGGAGAGAGATTGAACCCTTGTGATTACAATGACAGAAGCGCTTTTTTTTCTAACTGCTCCGGTTTTGATTTTATGAGCCTTCAAAGAACCGCAGCGCTGATGCTGCTGCGCTGCTGTTTTTTTAAGATGGCTGCTTAAAAGCAGGAAGCACCAACGTGCCCACACAATGCAGACAAGGTAGGTACACTAGACAAAAGTAATGGGACACTTCGGACTAAAAGTAGACAAAAGTATTGGGACACTTATATCTACCACTGGACAAAAGCATTGGGACACTTAGGCCGAAAACTGGACAAAAGTATTGGGACACTTGGGACTACAACTTGACAAAAGTATTAGGACACTTAGGACTACCGTATTTTCCGCACTATAAGGCGCACCTAAAAACCACACATTTTCTCAAAAGCTGACAGTGCGCCTTATAACCCGGTGCGCTTTATATATGGATAAATATTAAGATTAATTTTCATAAAGTTTCGGTCTCGCAACTTCGGTAAACAGCCGCCATCTTTTTTCCCGGTAGAACAGGAAGCGCTTCTTCTTCTACGCAAGCAACCGCCAAGGTAAGCACCCGCCCCCATAGAACAGGAAGCGCTTCTTCTTCTACTGTAAGCAACCACCCGCCCGTGTAGAAGAAGAAAAAGCGCGCGGATATACCGTACGTTTCATTTCTTTTGTGTGTTTACATCTGTAAAGACCACAAAATGGCTCCTACTAAGCGACCGGGATCCGGTTCATGAAAAGACGCAATCTCTCCATCCGCACACGGATTACTATTTCACAGCAACTGATATTCCTGTGAACCGCACTGTGGATACAACGGGAGCACGTACGGTGAATATTCGCACCACAGGGAATGAGAAGTCATCCTTCACTGTGGTTCTAGCTTGCCATGCTAATGGCCAGAAACTTCCACCCATGGTGATATTCAAAAGGAAGACCTTGCCAAAAGAGACCTTTCCAGCCGGCGTCATCATAAAAGCTAACTCGAAGGGATGGATGAAGAAAAGATGAGCGAGTGGTTAAGGTAAGTTTAAGTTTACGCGAAGAGGCCGGGTGGCTTTTTTCACGCAGCTCCGTCCATGTTGATATACGACTCCATGCGCGCCCACATCACGCTGGTTTTTAATATATTATTAAAGTTTGACTGACCTATCTGACTGTTTTTTTGACATTCCTTTAGCGCAGTTAGATGCGGCTTATAACACGGGGCGGCTTATAGGTGGACAAAGTTTTGAAATATGCCGTTCATTGAAGGCGCGGCTTATAACCCAGGGCGCCTTATGGTGCGGAAAATACGGTACTACTTGCCAAAAGTATTGGGACACTTGGGACTACAACTTGACAAAAGTATTGGGACACTTAGGACTACTACTTTCCAAAAGTATTGGGACACTTGGGACTACAACTGGACAAAAGTATTGGGACACTTAGGACTAGTTTTATTTTATTCTTATAAAATAAAAGTGAGCTTTTGTTAAACCAAATATTGTGTTTTTTTCCATATACAGCAACCTATCTGGATTCGATAAGAGAATCGATAAGGAATCGGTTCGATAAGAGGATCCGATAATGGGCTCGAACTCGATAATTTCTTCCCAAACATCATCCCTAGTTACAAGAAGATGGCTTGTATAAATAACATTTATATGTCAAGTTAGCTTTGGTGTTTACCTGCTGGAATCCATTCTTCCCAACAGATGGTTCAATAGTGAACTTGAGCCGAGTGTCCACACCTGTCAACACACATGTTCAAATATTAGCATCTTGTACTCCAAAGCAAAGATGACAGTGCACACATTTCATGTTTGGAATCAAACGTTAGCGCAAAGAGTCGCTGTTCTTTTGCGTGGTGGTGCCGAGTCGGACTTTGACACGCGATCCACTTTAACAGTCAGCAGCTCAGCGGGGAGGACATTAAAAATGCAGATGGTGTCGAGAAGGAAGGCAATGGTCAAATCGGACTTTAAACGCTTGAAGAGATTATAAAGAGAAAACCTGCTCGGTCGGTCTCGCTCGGTTTGTTTTGCGCCATTCTTGTCTGGCTTCCCACTGCTCAGAGGTTTAGAGGAGGATTAAAAAGCCCAAGCCACGCCCACTTTGTCTGCCAATCACAGATTAGTGACTACACTGCAGAAAATTAAATCTAAGTAAGATAAGGGTGATATTTGCTTATTTTCTGTCTGATAAGATCATTCTTCTCACTAAGCAGATTTTATGTTAGAGTGTTTTACTTGTTTTAAGGGTTTTGGTCCTAAATCAGGGGTCGGCAACCCAAAATGTTGAAAGAGCCATATTGGACCAAAAATACAAAAACAAATCTTTCTGGAGCCGCAAAAAAAATTAAAAGCCATATTACATACAGATGGTGTGTCATGAGATATAAATTGGATTAAGAGGACTTAAAGGGAACTAAATGAGCTCAAATATAGCTACAAATGAGGCATTATGATGCAATATGTACATACAGGTAAAAGCCAGTAAATTAGAATATTTTGAAAAACTTGATTTATTTCAGTAATTGCATTCAAAAGGTGTAACTTGTACATTATATTTATTCATTGCACACAGACTGATGCATTCAAATGTTTATTTCATTTAATTTTGATGATTTGAAGTGGCAACAAATGAAAATCCAAAATTCCGTGTGTCACAAAATTAGAATATTACTTAAGGCTAATACAAAAAAGGGATTTTTAGAAATGTTGGCCAACTGAAAAGTATGAAAATGAAAAATATGAGCATGTACAATACTCAATACTTGGTTGGAGCTCCTTTTGCCTCAATTACTGCGTTAATGCGGCGTGGCATGGAGTCGATGAGTTTCTGGCACTGCTCAGGTGTTATGAGAGCCCAGGTTGCTCTGATAGTGGCCTTCAACTCTTCTGCGTTTTTGGGTCTGGCATTCTGCATCTTCCTTTTCACAATACCCCACACATTTTCTATGGGGCTAAGGTCAGGGGAGTTGGTGGGCCAATTTAGAACAGAAATACCATGGTCCGTAAACCAGGCACGGGTAGATTTTGCGCTGTGTGCAGGCGCCAAGTCCTGTTGGAACTTGAAATCTCCATCTCCATAGAGCAGGTCAGCAGCAGGAAGCATGAAGTGCTCTAAAACTCGCTGGTAGACGGCTGCGTTGACCCTGGATCTCAGGAAACAGAGTGGACCGACACCAGCAGATGACATGGCACCCCAAACCATCACCCAACCATGCAAATTTTGCATTTCCTTTGGAAATCGAGGTCCCAGAGTCTGGAGGAAGACAGGAGAGGCACAGGATCCACGTTGCCTGAAGTCTAGTGTAAAGTTTCCACCATCAGTGATGGTTTGGGGTGCCATGTCATCTGCTGGTGTCGGTCCACTCTGTTTCCTGAGATCCAGGGTCAACGCAGCCGTCTACCAGCAAGTTTTAGAGCACTTCATGCTTCCTGCTGCTGACCTGCTCTATGGAGATGGAGATTTCAAGTTCCAACAGGACTTGGCGCCTGCACACAGCGCAAAATCTACCCGTGCCTGGTTTACGGACCATGGTATTTCTGTTCTAAATTGGCCCGCCAACTCCCCTGACCTTAGCCCCATAGAAAATCTGTGGGGTATTGTGAAAAGGAAGATGCAGAATGCCAGACCCAAAAACGCAGAAGAGTTGAAGGCCACTATCAGAGCAACCTGGGCTCTCATAACACCTGAGCAGTGCCAGAAACTCATGGACTCCATGCCACGCCGCATTAACGCAGTAATTGAGGCAAAAGGAGCTCCAACCAAGTATTGAGTATTGTACATGCTCATATTTTTCATTTTCATACTTTTCAGTTGGCCAACATTTCTAAAAATCCCTTTTTTGTATTAGCCTTAAGTAATATTCTAATTTTGTGACACACGGAATTTTGGATTTTCATTTGTTGCCACTTCAAATCATCAAAATTAAATGAAATAAACATTTGAATGCATCAGTCTGTGTGCAATGAATAAATATAATGTACAAGTTACACCTTTTGAATGCAATTACTGAAATAAATCAAGTTTTTCAAAATATTCTAATTTACTGGCTTTTACCTGTATATATATATATGATGACGTAATGTACAAATATGTACCGTGACCGGCCGCCGTGCAGCGGGTAAACGCAGGGACGTGCTATGACTTGTTGTGATGCGCGTCGACGTCACCTGGCTCCAGCGTGCACAGCAGCCGCGGCGCGCTCCTCGAGATGCCATTCCTCTTCCTGAGCACGCTGCTGATGACGTCACCGACCCCTCCCGACGGCTGCCTGCCGCCCGCCCGCGGCCTCCTGCCGGAGGAGGAGGAGGAGGACGACGCGGCGGCCAGGCGCTCCTGCCGCATAATTGAGCCCAAAACGAGTCCCCGCCCGCCCGGTCAGCTCATGGCTCCAATCGCTCTTGACGTCTTGCTCGCGAACGGACCGAACATCGCCGCGGCCCGTCTTTCAAAAATAAAAGCGACAAAGATGGCTACTTCCGCGTTTAACGCCAACACGGAGCGAAGCTTCGAGAAGAGAAATGGTCACTAATTGTCATTTGCAGAGCGCTAAACAAAACAAAAAAGAGATGCTGATCCTCTTCCTCGTCTTCTCTTCCTCCTCCTCCTTCTTGCGTCATCAGGGGGCGGAGCAAGGATGCTCATCATCATCATCATCATCATCATCATCATGGAGTGAGGTGAGTTCACTCTTTCATTTCATTCAAACATATTTTCATGTTTTATGCTGCCGATCATCCATGACCAGAGGTGGGTAGAGTAGCCAGAAATTGTACTCAAGTAAGAGTACTGTTACTTTAGAGATGTATTACTCAAGTAAAAGTAAGGAGTAGTCACCCAAATATTTACTTGAGTAAAAGTAAAAAGTATGTTGTGAAAAAACTACTCAAGTACTGAGTAACTGATGAGTAACATACACACACATATCATATATATATATATATATATATATATATATATATATATATATATATATACATACATTGATATATACAGTATACAATTTATATGTATTTATTTTGCCGTTTTTGTTTACATGTTAAAGGTGTTTTAATGAATATACATGCATGTTTAACACATATAGATTCCTTTCTTTCATGAAGACAAGAATATAAGTTGGTGTATTACCTGATTCTGATGACTTGCATTGATTGTAATCAGACAGTAGTGATGATAACGTCCACGTTTTCAAATGGAGGAGAAAAAAAGTTCCTCCTTTCTGTCTAATACCACATGAAAGTGGTTGGTTTTTGGCATCTTATATGTCCAGCTTCCATATTCGTTTTTATACATTTTACAAGAAATACATTGGCGGCAAACTCCGTAGCTTGCTAGCTTGTTTGCGCAGGCTTTCGGAGACTCTTATTTTGAAAGCGCAGGCGCGATGGAGCGGCACTTTTATTGTGAAGACAGGAACTGTGCAGTCAGTCTTTAGGCTTTTGACGGGATGTACGGTTGAAATAAAAATGGTCTTTTTTCCTTCACACTTTTGATTGATTGATTGGAACTTGTATTAGTAGATTGCACAGTACAGTACATATTCCGTACAATTGACCACTAAATGGTAACACCCCAATAAGTTTTTCAACTTGTTTAAGTCAGGTCATGTGACCACCTGGCTCTGTTTGATTGGTCCAACGTCACCAGTGACTGCATCTGATTGGTGGAACGGAGTGAACGTCACCAGTGACTGTATTTGTTGAAACGCAGGCACTATGAAGGTCTGTCTGACAGACCAAAACAAACAAACAAAGCGTGCATTAACAGATCGATAAAAATTAGTAGCGAGTAGCGAGCTGAATGTAGATAAAAGTAGCGGAGTAAAAGTAGCGTTTCTTCTCTATAAATATACTCAAGTAAAAGTAAAAGTATGTTGCATTAAAACTACTCTTAGAAGTACAATTTATCCCAAAAGTTACTCAAGTAGATGTAACGGAGTAAATGTAGCGCGTTACTACCCACCTCTGTCCATGAGTGATATCGGCCAACACCGATACTGATCATAACTAGAAGGAATGTCGTGTGAATGGAAGAATAGTTTGAATTTCCAGGAAAAACCGGAATTTGGTTTGGAACTTGGTAAAGTGTTAGTTTGAATGTCCAGGGTGAGTTGAATGTGTTGATGTTGGAATGGTTTGTATTAGAGATGTCCGATAATATCGGCCAATAAATGCTTTAAAATGTAATATCTGAAATTATCGGTATCAGTTTTTTTTGTTTTTTTTTCTTCTTCTTTTTTTATTTTTTTATTAAATCAACATAAAAACACAAGATACACTTACAATTAGTGCACCAACCCCAAAAAAACTCCCTCCCCCATTTACACTCATTCACACAAAAGGGTTGTTTCTTTCTGTTATTAATATTGTGGTAGGTTCCTACATTATATATCAATATATATCAATACAGTCTGCAAGGGATACAGTCCGTAAGCACACATGATTGTGCGTGCTGCTGCTCCACTAATAGTACTAACCTTTAACACTTCATTTGACTCATTTTCATTACTTACTAGTTTCTATGTAACTGTTTTTATATTGTTTTACTTTCTTTTTTATTCAAGAAATGTTTTTAATTTATTTATCTTATTTTATTTCATTTTTTTTAAAAGGACCTTATCTTCACCGTACCTGGTTGTCCAAATTAGGCATAATAATGTGTTAATTCCACGACTGTATATATCGGTATCGGTTGATATCGGTATCAGTATCTAAAGAGTTGGACAATATCGGAATATCGGCAAAAAGCCATTATCGGACATCCCTAGTTGGAACAGGTTGAAAAATGTGGGAATTGTGCAACTTCGAAAAATGTCCCATTCATTTCAATGGCAACTTCCTGGAAATGTGGGAATTTTGGGAAAAGCGGGATTTAAAAAAAAAAAAATGATTAGGAGCATGAATGTCCTTAATGAGCTGAATTGTTTACATCGGTCAAGAAATGTTGAAGTAGTAACAGTTTTTGAATTGAGAAATTGTATTATGGAATTCCTGGAATTTCTGGAAAACCGGTAATGTTTTTAGTTCCTAAACCAACTTGGTTTTTTGTCCTGACCAAGAAAAATGTTTTGACGGTGGAACGGTTGACATGGGATGAAAAAAGGAAAACAAGTAGTCAAACGAAAAAGGTTGGAAATAAGGTTAAACAAAAACCCAGGAATTCCTGGAAATTTGTTGAAGGTGGAAAAATGGTAGTTGAGTGAAATGTGTTGAAGGTGGAATGGTTTTAATCGGTAGAAAAATGTGGGAATTGTGCAACTTGGAAAAATGTCCCATTCATTTCAATGGGAACTTCCTGGAAATTTGGGGATTTTGGGAAAAGCGGGATTAAAAAAAAAAAAATAGGCGCATGAATGTCCTTAATGAGCTGAACTGGTTGGTGTTGGAATTGTTTATATCGGTCAAGAAATGTTGAAGTAGTAACAGTTTTTTAATTGAGAAATTGTATTATGGAATTCCTGGAATTTCTGGAAAACCGGTAATGTTTTTAGTTCCTAAACCAACTTGGTTTTTTGTCCTGACCAAGAAAAATGTTTTGACGGTGGAACGGTTGACATGGGATGAAAAAAGGAAAAGAACTAGTCAAACGAAAAAGGTTGGAAATAAGGTTAAACAAAAACCCAGGAATTCCTGGAAATTTGTTGAAGGTGGAAAAATGGTAGTTGAGTGAAATGTGTTGAAGGTGGAATGGTTTGAATCGGTAGAAAAATGTGGGAATTGTGCAACTTGGAAAAATGTCCCATTCATTTCAATGGGAACTTCCTGGAAATTTGGGAATTTTAGGAAAAGCAGGTTTAAAAAAAAAAATGATTAGGAGCATGAATGTCCTTAATGAGCTGAATTGGTTGGTGTTGGAATTGTTTAAATCGGTCAAGAAATGTTGAAGTAGTATACAGTTTTTCAATTGAAAAATTGTATTATGGAATTCCTGGAATTTCGGGAAAACCGGTAATGTTTCTAGTTCCTAAACCAACTTGTTTTTTTTGTCCTGACTAAGAAAAATGTTTTGACGGTGGAACGGTTGAAATGGGATGAAAAAAGGAAAAGGAGTAGTCAAACAAAAAAGGTTGGAAATAAGGTTAAACAAAAATCCAGGAATTCCTGGAAGTTTGTTGAACGTGGAAAAATGGTAGTTTGAATGTCCAGGATGAGTTGAAGGTGGAATGGTTTTAATCGCTAGAAACATGTGGGAATTGTGCAACTTGGAAAAATGTCCCATTCATTTCAATGGGAACTTCCTGGAAATTTGGGGATTTTGGGAAAAGCGGGATTAAAAAAAAAAAATTAGGTGCATGAATGTCCTTAATGAGCTGAACTGGTTGGTGTTGGAATTGTTTATATCGGTCAAGAAATGTTGAAGTAGTAACAGTTTTTTAATTGAGAAATTGTATTATGGAATTCCTGGAATTTCGGGAAAACCGGTAATGTTTCTAGTTCCTAAACCAACTTGTTTTTTTGTCCTGACCAAGAAAAATGTTTTGACGGTGGAACGGTTGACATGGGATGAAAAAAGGAAAAGGAGTAGTCAAACGAAAAAGGTTGGAAATAAGGTTAAACAAAAACCCAGGAATTCCTGGAAATTTGTTGAAGGTGGAAAAATGGTAGTTGAGTGAAATGTGTTGAAGGTGGAATGGTTTGAATCGGTAGAAAAATGTGGGAATTGTGCAACTTGGAAAAATGTCCCATTCATTTCAATGGGAACTTCCTGGAAATTTGGGAATTTTAGGAAAAGCAGGTTTAAAAAAAAAAAATGATTAGGAGCATGAATGTCCTTAATGAGCTGAATTGGTTGGTGTTGGAATTGTTTAAATCGGTCAAGAAATGTTGAAGTAGTAACAGTTTTTTAATTGAGAAATTGTATTATGGAATTCCTGGAATTTCGGGAAAACCGGTAATATTTCTAGTTCCTAAACTAACTTGTTTTTTTGTCCTGACTACGAAAAATGTTTTGACAGTGGAACGGTTGAAATGGGATGAAAAAAGGAAAAGGAGTAGTCAAACGAAAAAGGTTGGAAATAAAGTTAAACAAAAATCCAGGAATTCCTGGAAGTTTGTTGAACGTGGAAAAATGGTAGTTTGAATGTCCAGGATGAGTTGAAGGTGGAATGGTTTTAATCGGTAGAAACATGTGGGAATTGTGCAACTTGGAAAAATGTCCCATTCATTTCAATGGGAACTTCCTGGAAATTTGGGGATTTTGGGAAAAGCGGGATTAAAAAAAAAAAAATTAGGTGCATGAATGTCCTTAATGAGCTGAACTGGTTGGTGTTGGAATTGTTTATATCGGTCAAGAAATGTTGAAGTAGTAACAGTTTTTTAATTGAGAAATTGTATTATGTAATTCCTGGAATTTCGGGAAAACCGGTAATGTTTCTAGTTCCTAAACCAACTTGTTTTTTTGTCCTGACCAAGAAAAATGTTTTGACGGTGGAATGGTTGAGATGGGATGAAAAAAGGAAAAGAAGTAGTCAAACGAAAAAGGTTGGAAATAAGGTTAAACAAAAACCCAAGAATTCCTGGAAATGTGTTGAACGTGGAAAAATGGTAGTTGAGTGAAATGTGTTGAAGGTGGAATGGTTTGAATCGGTAGAAAAATGTGGGAATTGTGCAACTTGGAAAAATGTCCCATTCATTTCAATGGGAACTTCCTGGAAATTTGGGAATTTTAGGAAAAGCAGGTTTAAAAAAAAAAATGATTAGGAGCATGAATGTCCTTAATGAGCTGAATTGGTTGGTGTTGGAATTGTTTAAATCGGTCAAGAAATGTTGAAGTAGTAACAGTTTTTTAATTGAGAAATTGTATTATGGAATTCCTGGAATTTCGGGAAAACCGGTAATATTTCTAGTTCCTAAACTAACTTGTTTTTTTGTCCTGACTACGAAAAATGTTTTGACAGTGGAACGGTTGAAATGGGATGAAAAAAGGAAAAGGAGTAGTCAAACGAAAAAGGTTGGAAATAAAGTTAAACAAAAATCCAGGAATTCCTGGAAGTTTGTTGAACGTGGAAAAATGGTAGTTTGAATGTCCAGGATGAGTTGAAGGTGGAATGGTTTTAATCGGTAGAAACATGTGGGAATTGTGCAACTTGGAAAAATGTCCCATTCATTTCAATGGGAACTTCCTGGAAATTTGGGGATTTTGGGAAAAGCGGGATTAAAAAAAAAAAAATTAGGTGCATGAATGTCCTTAATGAGCTGAATTGGTTGGTGTTGGAATTGTTTAAATCGGTCAAGAAATGTTGAAGTAGTATACAGTTTTTCAATTGAAAAATTGTATTATGGAATTCCTGGAATTTCGGGAAAACCGGTAATAATTCTAGTTCCTAAACCAACTTGTTTTTTTTGTCCTGACTAAGAAAAATGTTTTGACGGTGGAACGGTTGAGATGGGATGAAAAAAGGAAAAGGAGTAGTCAAACAAAAAAGGTTGGAAATAAGGTTAAACAAAAATCCAGGAATTCCTGGAAGTTTGTTGAACGTGGAAAAATGGTAGTTTGAATGTCCAGGATGAGTTGAAGGTGGAATGGTTTTAATCGCTAGAAACATGTGGGAATTGTGCAACTTGGAAAAATGTCCCATTCATTTCAATGGGAACTTCCTGGAAATTTGGGGATTTTGGGAAAAGCGGGATTAAAAAAAAAAAATTAGGTGCATGAATGTCCTTAATGAGCTGAACTGGTTGGTGTTGGAATTGTTTATATCGGTCAAGAAATGTTGAAGTAGTAACAGTTTTTTAATTGAGAAATTGTATTATGGAATTCCTGGAATTTCGGGAAAACCGGTAATGTTTCTAGTTCCTAAACCAACTTGTTTTTTTGTCCTGACCAAGAAAAATGTTTTGACGGTGGAACGGTTGACATGGGATGAAAAAAGGAAAAGGAGTAGTCAAACGAAAAAGGTTGGAAATAAGGTTAAACAAAAACCCAGGAATTCCTGGAAATTTGTTGAAGGTGGAAAAATGGTAGTTGAGTGAAATGTGTTGAAGGTGGAATGGTTTGAATCGGTAGAAAAATGTGGGAATTGTGCAACTTGGAAAAATGTCCCATTCATTTCAATGGGAACTTCCTGGAAATTTGGGAATTTTAGGAAAAGCAGGTTTAAAAAAAAAAAATGATTAGGAGCATGAATGTCCTTAATGAGCTGAATTGGTTGGTGTTGGAATTGTTTAAATCGGTCAAGAAATGTTGAAGTAGTAACAGTTTTTTAATTGAGAAATTGTATTATGGAATTCCTGGAATTTCGGGAAAACCGGTAATATTTCTAGTTCCTAAACTAACTTGTTTTTTTGTCCTGACTACGAAAAATGTTTTGACAGTGGAACGGTTGAAATGGGATGAAAAAAGGAAAAGGAGTAGTCAAACGAAAAAGGTTGGAAATAAAGTTAAACAAAAATCCAGGAATTCCTGGAAGTTTGTTGAACGTGGAAAAATGGTAGTTTGAATGTCCAGGATGAGTTGAAGGTGGAATGGTTTTAATCGGTAGAAACATGTGGGAATTGTGCAACTTGGAAAAATGTCCCATTCATTTCAATGGGAACTTCCTGGAAATTTGGGGATTTTGGGAAAAGCGGGATTAAAAAAAAAAAAATTAGGTGCATGAATGTCCTTAATGAGCTGAACTGGTTGGTGTTGGAATTGTTTATATCGGTCAAGAAATGTTGAAGTAGTAACAGTTTTTTAATTGAGAAATTGTATTATGTAATTCCTGGAATTTCGGGAAAACCGGTAATGTTTCTAGTTCCTAAACCAACTTGTTTTTTTGTCCTGACCAAGAAAAATGTTTTGACGGTGGAATGGTTGAGATGGGATGAAAAAAGGAAAAGAAGTAGTCAAACGAAAAAGGTTGGAAATAAGGTTAAACAAAAACCCAAGAATTCCTGGAAATGTGTTGAACGTGGAAAAATGGTAGTTGAGTGAAATGTGTTGAAGGTGGAATGGTTTGAATCGGTAGAAAAATGTGGGAATTGTGCAACTTGGAAAAATGTCCCATTCATTTCAATGGGAACTTCCTGGAAATTTGGGAATTTTAGGAAAAGCAGGTTTAAAAAAAAAAATGATTAGGAGCATGAATGTCCTTAATGAGCTGAATTGGTTGGTGTTGGAATTGTTTAAATCGGTCAAGAAATGTTGAAGTAGTAACAGTTTTTTAATTGAGAAATTGTATTATGGAATTCCTGGAATTTCGGGAAAACCGGTAATATTTCTAGTTCCTAAACTAACTTGTTTTTTTGTCCTGACTACGAAAAATGTTTTGACAGTGGAACGGTTGAAATGGGATGAAAAAAGGAAAAGGAGTAGTCAAACGAAAAAGGTTGGAAATAAAGTTAAACAAAAATCCAGGAATTCCTGGAAGTTTGTTGAACGTGGAAAAATGGTAGTTTGAATGTCCAGGATGAGTTGAAGGTGGAATGGTTTTAATCGGTAGAAACATGTGGGAATTGTGCAACTTGGAAAAATGTCCCATTCATTTCAATGGGAACTTCCTGGAAATTTGGGGATTTTGGGAAAAGCGGGATTAAAAAAAAAAAAATTAGGTGCATGAATGTCCTTAATGAGCTGAATTGGTTGGTGTTGGAATTGTTTAAATCGGTCAAGAAATGTTGAAGTAGTATACAGTTTTTCAATTGAAAAATTGTATTATGGAATTCCTGGAATTTCGGGAAAACCGGTAATAATTCTAGTTCCTAAACCAACTTGTTTTTTTTGTCCTGACTAAGAAAAATGTTTTGACGGTGGAACGGTTGAGATGGGATGAAAAAAGGAAAAGGAGTAGTCAAACAAAAAAGGTTGGAAATAAGGTTAAACAAAAATCCAGGAATTCCTGGAAGTTTGTTGTACGTGGAAAAATGGTAGTTTGAATGTCCAGGATGAGTTGAAGGTGGAATGGTTTTAATCGCTAGAAACATGTGGGAATTGTGCAACTTGGAAAAATGTCCCATTCATTTCAATGGGAACTTCCTGGAAATTTGGGGATTTTGGGAAAAGCGGGATTAAAAAAAAAAAATTAGGTGCATGAATGTCCTTAATGAGCTGAACTGGTTGGTGTTGGAATTGTTTATATCGGTCAAGAAATGTTGAAGTAGTAACAGTTTTTGAATTGAGAAATTGTATTATGGAATTCCTGGAATTTCTGGAAAACCGGTAATGTTTCTAGTTCCTAAACCAACTTGGTTTTTTGTCCTGACCAAGAAAAATGTTTTGACGGTGGAACGGTTGACATGGGATGAAAAAAGGAAAAGAAGTAGTCAAACGAAAAAGGTTGGAAATAAGGTTAAACAAAAACCCAGGAATTCCTGGAAATTTGTTGAAGGTGGAAAAATGGTAGTTGAGTGAAATGTGTTGAAGGTGGAATGGTTTGAATCGGTAGAAAAATGTGGGAATTGTGCAACTTGGAAAAATGTCCCATTCATTTCAATGGGAACTTCCTGGAAATTTGGGAATTTTAGGAAAAGCAGGTTTAAAAAAAAAAATGATTAGGAGCATGAATGTCCTTAATGAGCTGAATTGGTTGGTGTTGGAATTGTTTAAATCGGTCAAGAAATGTTGAAGTAGTAACAGTTTTTCAATTGAAAAATTGTATTATGGAATTCCTGGAATTTCGGGAAAACCGGTAATGTTTCTAGTTCCTAAACCAACTTGTTTTTTTTGTCCTGACTAAGAAACATTTTTTGACGGTGGAACGGTTGAGATGGGATGAAAAAAGGAAAAGGAGTAGTCAAACAAAAAAGGTTGGAAATAAGGTTAAACAAAAATCCAGGAATTCCTGGAAGTTTGTTGAAGGTGGAAAAATGGTAGTTTGAATGTCCAGGATGAGTTGAAGGTGGAATGGTTTTAATCGCTAGAAACATGTGGGAATTGTGCAACTTGGAAAAATGTCCCATTCATTTCAATGGGAACTTCCTGGAAATTTGGGGATTTTGGGAAAAGTGGGATTAAAAAAAAAATATTAGGAGCATGAATGTCCTTAATGAGCTCAACTGGTTGGTGTTGGAATTGTTTATATCGGTCAAGAAATGTTGAAGTAGTATACAGTTTTTCAATTGAAAAATTGTATTATGGAATTCCTGGAATTTCGGGAAAACCGGTAATGTTTCTAGTTCCTAAACCAACTTGTTTTTTTGTCCTGACTAAGAAAAATGTTTTGACGGTGGAACGGTTGAGATGGGATGAAAAAAGGAAAAGGAGTAGTCAAACAAAAAAGGTTGGAAATAAGGTTAAACAAAAATCCAGGAATTCCTGGACGTTTGTTGAACGTGGAAAAATGGTAGTTTGAATGTCCAGGATGAGTTGAAGGTGGAATGGTTTTAATCGCTAGAAACATGTGGGAATTGTGCAACTTGGAAAAATGTCCCATTCATTTCAATGGGAACTTCCTGGAAATTTGGGAATTTTAGGAAAAGCAGGTTTAAAAAAAAAAAAAAGATTAGGAGCATGAATGTCCTTAATGAGCTGAATTGGTTGGTGTTGGAATTGTTTAAATCGGTCAAGAAATGTTGAAGTAGTATACAGTTTTTCAATTGAAAAATTGTATTATGGAATTCCTGGAATTTCGGGAAAACCGGTAATGTTTCTAGTTCCTAAACCAACTTGTTTTTTTGTCCTGACTAAGAAAAATGTTTTGACGGTGGAACGGTTGAGATGGGATGAAAAAAGGAAAAGGAGTAGTCAAACAAAAAAGGTTGGAAATAAGGTTAAACAAAAATCCAGGAATTCCTGGAAGTTTGTTGAAGGTGGAAAAATGGTAGTTTGAATGTCCAGGATGAGTTGAAGGTGGAATGGTTTTAATCGCTAGAAACATGTGGGAATTGTGCAACTTGGAAAAATGTCCCATTCATTTCAATGGGAACTTCCTGGAAATTTGGGGATTTTGGGAAAAGTGGGATTAAAAAAAAAATATTAGGTGCATGAATGTCCTTAATGAGCTCAACTGGTTGGTGTTGGAATTGTTTATATCGGTCAAGAAATGTTGAAGTAGTATACAGTTTTTCAATTGAAAAATTGTATTATGGAATTCCTGGAATTTCGGGAAAACCGGTAATGTTTCTAGTTCCTAAACCAACTTGTTTTTTTGTCCTGACTAAGAAAAATGTTTTGACGGTGGAACGGTTGAGATGGGATGAAAAAAGGAAAAGGAGTAGTCAAACAAAAAAGGTTGGAAATAAGGTTAAACAAAAATCCAGGAATTCCTGGACGTTTGTTGAACGTGGAAAAATGGTAGTTTGAATGTCCAGGATGAGTTGAAGGTGGAATGGTTTTAATCGCTAGAAACATGTGGGAATTGTGCAACTTGGAAAAATGTCCCATTCATTTCAATGGGAACTTCCTGGAAATTTGGGGATTTTGGGAAAAGTGGGATTAAAAAAAAAATATTAGGTGCATGAATGTCCTTAATGAGCTCAACTGGTTGGTGTTGGAATTGTTTATATCGGTCAAGAAATGTTGAAGTAGTATACAGTTTTTCAATTGAAAAATTGTATTATGGAATTCCTGGAATTTCGGGAAAACCGGTAATGTTTCTAGTTCCTAAACCAACTTGTTTTTTTGTCCTGACTAAGAAAAATGTTTTGACGGTGGAACGGTTGAGATGGGATGAAAAAAGGAAAAGGAGTAGTCAAACAAAAAAGGTTGGAAATAAGGTTAAACAAAAATCCAGGAATTCCTGGACGTTTGTTGAACGTGGAAAAATGGTAGTTTGAATGTCCAGGATGAGTTGAAGGTGGAATGGTTTTAATCGCTAGAAACATGTGGGAATTGTGCAACTTGGAAAAATGTCCCATTCATTTCAATGGGAACTTCCTGGAAATTTTGGAATTTTAGGAAAAGCAGGTTTAAAAAAAAAAAAAAGATTAGGAGCATGAATGTCCTTAATGAGCTGAATTGGTTGGTGTTGGAATTGTTTAAATCGGTCAAGAAATGTTGAAGTAGTAACAGTTTTTCAATTGAAAAATTGTATTATGGAATTCCTGGAATTTCGGGAAAACCGGTAATGTTTCTAGTTCCTAAACCAACTTGGTTTTTTTGTCCTGACTAAGAAAAATGTTTTGACGGTGGAACGGTTGAGATGGGATGAAAAAAGGAAAAGGAGTAGTCAAACAAAAAAGGTTGGAAATAAGGTTAAACAAAAATCCAGGAATTCCTGGAAGTTTGTTGAACGTGGAAAAATGGTAGTTTGAATGTCCAGGATGAGTTGAATGTGTTGAAGGTGGAATGGTTTGAATGGGTAGAAACACGTGGGAATTGTGGAAGTTTGAAAAATGGCCAATTGATTTTGAATGGGGAAAATGAAAAAAAAAAAAAAAATAGAAGAAGGAATTATGGGAATTCCGGGAATTTATTTTAGAATTGTTGAAGTAGAGCACAACATTCCTGAACAGGCTGAATATTTTGAAGTTGGAACAGTTTGAATCAGATGACAAATGTGGGAATTGTGGAACTTTGAAAAACGTCCCATTCATTTCAATAGGAATTTCCCCAAAATTTGGGAATTTCGAGAAAAGCGAGAATTTAAAAAATAATTGTAAAAAAACTTGAATGGTTTGAATGAGTTGAAATGGTTGGTGTTGGAATGTTTCCAATCTGTCGAGAAATGTTGACGTAGTAACATGTTGAATTGAGAAATGGCATTGCGCAATTCCTGGAATTTCGGGAAATTTTCCAGTTCAAAAAACAACTTCATTTTTTGTCCTGATTAAGAGGAATGTTTTAACGGTAGAACGGTTGAAATACATTGACAAATGTGGAAGGAGAAGTCTCCAGAAAAAAAAGTGGAAATAGGGCTTTGGAAAACCAGGAATTCTGGAAAATCCTGGAATTTTTTTGAACTTAGAAAAAGGGTACTTTCGAGGATGGTGGAATGTGTTGAAGGTGGAATGGTTTGAATGGGTTGAAAAATGTGGAAATGGTGGAAGTTTGAAAAATGGCCAATTCATTTTGAATGGGAAAAAGGAAAAACAAAAAAAGGAATTATGGGAAATCTGGGATTTTTTTTTATAGAATTGTTGAAGTAGAGCACAAAATTCCTGAACAGGCTGAATATTTTGAAGTTGGAACAGTTTGAATCAGATGAAAAATGTGGAACTTTGAAAAATGTCCCATTCATTTCAATAGGAATTTTCCCAAAATTTGGGAATTTCGAGAAAAGCGGGAATTTTTTTATTTATTTATTTTAAATGGTAAAAACTTGAATTGGTTGAATGAGTTGAAATGGTTGGTGTTGGAATGTTTCAAATCTGTCGAGAAATGTTGACGTAGTAACATGTTGAATTGAGAAATGGTATTACGGAATTCCTGGAATTTCGGGAAAAGGGGACATTTTCCAGTTCAAAAAACAACTTTGTTTTTTGTCCTTATTAAGAGGAATGTTTTGACGGTAGAAACATGTGGAAGGAGTAGTCTCCAGAAAAAAAAGGTGGAAATAGGGCTTTGGAAAACCAGGAATTCTGGAATATCCTGGAATTTGTCAAGGGAAAGCCCACGATTCCCGAATAGTTGGAATAGTTTGAATCGGATGGAAAATTTGGAAGGTAGAGCGAACAACAACAACAACAACAAGAACAAGAACAAGAACAAGAAGAACAACAAGGACAAAAACAAAAACAAGAAGAAGAAGAAGAAGAAGAAGAAGAACAAGAACAACAAGAAGAAGAAGAACAAGAACAACAACAAGAAGAACAAGAACAAGAACAAGAAGAAGAACAAAAAGAAGAACAACAACAAGAAAAACAAGAACAAAAAGAAGAACAAGAACAAAAAGAACAAAAAGAAGAACAAGAAGAACAAGAAGAACAAGAAGAACATGAAGAAGAAGAACAACAACAAGAAGAAGAAGAACAAAAAGAAGAAGAAGAACAAAAAGAAGAACAAGAACAAAAAGAAGAACAAGAACAAAAAGAAGAACAAGAAGAAGAAGAAGAAGAAGAAGAAGAAGAACAAGAAGAAGAAGAAGAAGAAGAAGAAGAACAAGAACAAGAACAAGAACAAGAAGAACAACAAGGACAAAAACAAGAACAATAAGAAGAAGAAGAAGAAGAAGAAGAAGAACAAGAACAAGAACAAGAAGAAGAAGAAGAAGAACAACAAGAAGAACAAGAACAAGAACAAAAAGAAGAACAAGAACAAGAAAAACAAGAACAAAAAGAAGAACAAGAACAAAAAGAACAAAAAGAAGAACAAGAACAAGAACAAGAAGAACATGAAGAAGAAGAAGAACAACAAGAAGAAGAAGAACAAAAAGAAGAACAAGAACAAAAAGAACAAGAACAAAAAGAACAAGAAGAACAAGAACAAAAAGAAGAACAAGAACAAAAAGAAGAACAAGAACAAAAAGAACAAAAAGAAGAACAAGAAGAACAAGAAGAACAAGAAGAACAAGAAGAAGAAGATATATTTAAACTGGTTCTTTATTCTCTTTAATTACATGCAGTTGTTGGATCAGTAACGACATCAAAAAAGAATCTACTACTTTTTGAAATGGTTTGCTTTTTCCACTAAAAGTCCTGGTGTGTCCAGAGAAACATTCCACTAGTTTGTAAACATCAACAAAAACAATGAAAAAATGATTTTGATAAAAAGAAAATATCACCCTGCTCCCTGTAGTATCAATTATATCGTGATACCTATCTTAATATCGACACCACCAATTTATGCATGGAGCCGCCCCTTCTTATATGTTGTGTAGTGCAGTGGTTGTTACAGTATTTTGTCTCTGGACTCTTATTAATCTACTTATATTAATATCTGCTTTCTTCCATCTGCACTTCTTAAACTTGACTAGGCACTTGTTTCTTCGTGTTGTTCTAAGCTCCTGGTGTGTAACATGTTTAGCCTCGTCCTCCAGTGATAATGCTACTTAAGATACTGAGAAATGCAGTTTATCTGCTGTAATGGAGGTGATTATTATTAGTTTAGGGGAGCGGCTGCACACTAATCAGCTGCTAGCCTCTTTTCAACTAGCAGATCGGCGTTAAAAGATGTTAATCGGTCTCATACTTTTTCACAGAAATCGTCTGATTGATCGGCACATCCCGACTTTTTTTTTTTTTTTACTCAAACTTCCAACATTTACTGTTTTTACCGCAACATTTGACTAAAACTATCCGAACACTTGAACACATCACAACTAAAGCAGCTCACATCAATCAAACATAATTAAAGTGGCCCAATTGTGGTCTGTAATACTAATGACTTATAATTATTAGACTCCTATAAAAGGGCCACACCCCACCCTAAACCAAACATACACACTCGGTATGTTTGCATGCACTAAAATACTCATTATTGACTCATTTTGGTTGAAAGCAACTTTTTAAAACATACAAAAACAATAATAGTTTTGCATGCATCTTGTAAAACATGTTTTTGACTTTTTAAAGGTGGGATAAACATATCTAGAAGATGTGATTGTAAACCAGTTTCCTCTTGCTTGTTTCCACTTCCATCCATCCATCCATCCATCCATTGTTGCGTTTGGACCAGTTGTTCCTCCCAGGGAATTCAAGTTGCTGGCCACTCCCAAGCTCTTTATGACACTTAAAGCTGAGTAGAAGAACCACCAGAGACAGAATAGGTATTTTGTCATTTATTTCCATCCATCCATCCATCCATCCATCTTCTTCCGCTTATCCGAGGTCGGGTCGCGGGGGCAGCAGCCTAAGCAGGGAAGCCCAGACTTCCCTCTCCCCAGCCACTTCGTCCAGCTCCTCCCGGGGGATCCCGAGGCGTTCCCAGGCCAGCCGGGAGACATAGTCTTCCCAACGTGTCCTGGGTCTTCCTCGTGGCCTCCTACCGGTCGGACATGCCCTAAACACCTACCTAGGGAGGCGCTCGGGTGGCATCCTGACCAGATGCCCGAACCACCTCATCTGGCTCCTCTCCATGTGGAGGAGCAGCGGCTTTACTTTGAGCTCCTCCCGGATGGCAGAGCTTCTCACCCTATCTCTAAGGGAGAGCCCCGCCACCCGGCGGAGGAAACTCATTTGGGCCGCTTGTACCCGTGATCTTGTCCTTTCGGTCATAACCCAAAGCTCATGACCATAGGTGAGGATGGGAACGTAGATCGACCGGTAAATTGAGAGCTTTGCCTTCCGGCTCAGCTCCTTCTTCACCACAACGGATCGATACAGCGTCCGCATTACTGAAGACGCCGCACCGATCCGCCTGTCGATCTCACGATCCACTCTTCCCTCACTCGTGAACAAGACTCCGAGGTACTTGAACTCCTCCACTTGGGGCAAGATCTCCTCCTCAACCCGGAGATGGCACTCCACCCTTTTCCGGGCGAGAACCATGGACTCGGACTTGGAGGTGCTGATTCTCATCCCAGTCGCTTCACACTCCGCTGCGAACCGATCCAGTGAGAGCTGAAGATCCTGGCCAGATGAAGCCATCAGGACCAAATCATCTGCAAAAAGCAGAGACCTAATCCTGCAGCCACCAAACCAGATCCCCTCAACGCCTTGACTGCGCCTAGAAATTCTGTCCATAAAAGTTATGAACGAATGGGTGACAAAGGGCAGCCTTGGCGGAGTCCAACCCTCACCGGAAACGTGTCCGACTTACTGCCGGCAATGCGAACCAAGCTCTGACACTGATCATACAGGGAGCGGACCGCCACAATCAGACAGTCCGAAACCCCATACTCTTTGAGCACTCCCCACAGGACTTCCCGAGGGACACGGTCGAATGCCTTCACCAAGTCCACAAAGCACATGTAGACTGGTAGGGCAAACTCCCATGCACCCTCAAGGACCCTGCCCAGAGTATAGAGCTGGTCCACAGTTCCACGACCAGGACGAAAACCACACTGTTCCTCCTGAATCCGAGGTTCGACTATCCGGCGTAGCCTCCTCTCCAGTACACCTGAATAGACCTTACCGGGAAGGCTGAGGAGTGTGATCCCACGATAGTTAGAACACACCCTCCGGTTCCCCTTTTTAAAGAGAGGAACCACCACCCCGGTCTGCCAATCCAGAGGTACTGCCCCCGATGTCCACGCGATGCTGCAGAGTCTTGTCAACCAAGACAGCCCTACAGCATCCAGAGCCTTAAGGAACTCCGGGCGGGTCTCATCCACCCCCGGGGCCTTGCCACCGAGGAGCTTTTTAACTACCTCAGCAACCTCAGCCCCAGAAATAGGAGAGCCCACCACAGATTCCCCAGGCACTGCTTCCTCATAGGAAGACGTGTTGGTGGGATTGAGGAGGTCTTCAAAGTATTCCCTCCACCGATCCACAACTTCCGCAGTCGAGGTCAGCAGAACACCATCCGCACCATACACGGTGTTGGTAGTGCACTGCTTCCCCTTCCTGAGGCGGCGGATGGTGGTCCAGAATCGCTTCGAAGCCGTCCGGAAGTCGTTTTCCATGGCTTCCCCGAACTCCTCCCATGTCCGAGTTTTTGCCTCCGCGACCGCTGAAGCCGCACACCGCTTGGCCTGTCGGTACCTGTCCGCTGCCTCAGGAGTCCCATGAGCCAAAAGAACCCGATAGGACTCCTTCTTCAGCTTGACGGCATCCCTCACCGCCGGTGTCCACCAACGGGTTCTAGGATTACCGCCACGACAGGCACCAACTACCTTGCGGCCACAGCTCCAATCGGCCGCCTCGACAATAGAGGTGCGGAACATGGTCCACTCGGACTCAATGTCCAGCACCTCCCTCGTGACATGTTCAAAGTTCTTCCGGAGGTGGGAATTGAAACTCTCTCTGACAGGAGACTCTGCCAGACGTTCCCAGCAAACCCTCACAATGCGTTTGGGCCTGCCAGGTCTGTCCGGCATCCTCCCCCACCATCGCAGCCAACTCACCACCAGGTGGTGATTGGTAGAAAGCTCCGCCCCTCTCTTCACCCGAGTGTCCAAAACATGAGGCCGCAAATCCGATGACACAACTACAAAGTCGATCATAGAACTGCGGCCTAGGGTGTCCTGGTGCCAAGTGCACATATGGACACCCTTATGCTTGAACATGGTGTTCGTTATGGACAATCCGTGACGGGCACAAAAGTCCAATAACAAAACACCACTTGGGTTCAGATCCGGGCGGCCATTCTTCCCAATCACGCCTCTCCAGGTTTCGCTTTGGAAATATAATGAGACCAGTCCAGCATAGAACATTCAATCGCGCAGCTAAGATGGTCTGATCTAAAATATGGAAACCTTCTCTTCTATAAAGTGTCTCTCTTTCCAGCCCAAACACATGCCCATTGTCCTCCTCAGCTGGGCACAGGAACAGATAAGGAAAATGAGTATCTGTCCTCCTTACATTCCAAAGTCAAGGTTAGCACACAGTACTTGCAGACAACCAAAAGACCACAATTGGAAGAAGAACACTAGCTGTTTTGTAATATGACTATGAAAATAAAGAAGTAACACTTAAATACGGATATATGTAAATATCTGCCTCCGACACCATCCATCCATCATGGTGTTGTACGTACCTGCCAGTCTTCCTACTTTAAAAAAAAAAAGTGCTGGTCTTTCTTTTACTAAATAGTGCCGACAAATGTAATATAAAAGTAGCCAGAATGTGAGTTTTTATTATGATACAACTTGTAATTATTCACTTTAATATCATTTACTTCTTCTTTTACTTTGTATCGTAAGGTAGAGATGATCTGATTGCAGTAGATTACCATTAGTGGATAATAACAATCATAATCATACATAATTATTATTATATTGTTGTTAGTGCATCAAGCATTCCCATGTCTTTAAAAACAAGGTGTCTTGAACCTGAACCAAGGTCCTCTGTATGCACTACAATTATGTGCTATGAGATGCAAAAGTGAAACTTAAACATAACTTTGGGGGCAACATATTTTTGTCAAATTTTTCACCTCATTCTGGTGACTGTGAGCTTTGATGACGCTGTGAGGCTTTACATTTGAGCAAGAGGCTGTGTGGACATTTGATTAAAACAACCCGACAGAAAAACTCATTTTATCTGAACTTTTATGACATCTTCATTTATAACTAAGGCAGAAACGACGCGTCGACGTAGTCGACGTCATTGGTTACGTAAATACGTCGACGCCGTTTTTGTGCGTCGGCGCGTCGCATATTTACGTCACACTACTGTCATGGCGTAGCGCAAAGCAGACGATGCGAGCGAGGGGAAAAAAGCACGCCAAAAGTCGTCAAAAGTGTCGGAGTATTTCAATAAACGGCCTAATAATGTTGTTGTATGCACACTGTGTCGAGCGGAAATGGCCTATCATAGCAGCACAACGGCTATGAACGAACATTTGAAAAGAAAACCCCCGACAGCGTTCTTGCCATCACCATCAACTAGTCAATCGTCCGCGTGCGTATACGTTGTCATTATTACACAAAAACATGAATGTGTCATTTGTATCTGCGTTGTAAATTCATAAACTAAAGCACCGTTTCGCTCTGAGAGGCGCGTTTGGCGTGCCTGTTCAGTGTTTACAAAGACGCGCTCCTCTTTAACGCTGTGGAGAGGCGGCGGCGGCGAGCGAGCGGCGAGGCGGGGCGCGCCGGGAGCGACGCCGCAAGAGACAGGGGACGACGAGCGAGCGAGGAAGAGGAGCTGAAAAGCGAGGAAAGAAAGAGAAAAGAGTTGGAAGAGAAAAGACTTTGTGTAAAATGAAAAGATTGTAAACCTGGCAAAGCCGTCTGGCGTTCAGTCTGTCGGTCCTGAAAGAACCCCACGGCACAAGACGTGTCACAAACGCTAACGTTAATTAGTTGTGCAAATACCTTTTACAACATTAACAGTTACATATACTATGTACAAACCAACAATTAACTTTCACTTTAATCATACTATCATTGTTGTGTTATTAAGCAAAATAAGCAATACTTTTACTTTTGTTGAAATGTTTACACTGTACACTTTTTTGTATTGGATGTTTAGCTTTATTTTTGCACATTTTAGCAAATAAGCAATACTTTTACTTTTGTTGAAATGTTTACACTTGTTACAGAATATTTCCGTTTTGCACTTTTTTGTATTGGATGTTTATCTTTATTTTTGCACATTTTAAAGCAAAATAAGCAATACTTTTACTTTTTAAATGCTTATAGTATTCCAGAATATTAAGATTTGCCCTGGATGTTTACTTTTATATTTGCACATTAAAAAGCAAACAAGCTACTTTTAATTTTGTTAAATGTTAAAAGTTTTAAATGTTTACATTGTTACAGAATATTTTGTCATGTTGTTGTCAATGTTGACTGAGTGGCCATACTTTTTTTTTTGTAAATAAAAGCCATGCCTTTTGAAAAAACTGGCCTACATTTATTTTTTCCTCTTCATTTTAAATAAAAAAAATAATCGGTAAAAGGAAAAATAATCTATAGATTAATCGAAAAAAATAATCTATAGATTAACCGATTAATCGAAAAAATAATCTATAGATTAATCGATAGAAAAATAATCGTTAGCTGCAGCCCTATTTATAACTAACAGATTTAAAAGGAAGAAAACACATCTTCAACTTCTTACAAAATCCCACACTAATACCACACTTTTTCTGAAGCAATTTTTTCCATAAGTGAAGTGAATTACAGTGTGGTATTTTTCGGACTACAAGTGGCAGTTTTTTTCATAGTTTGGCCGGGGGTGCGACTTATACTCAGGAGCGACTTATGTGTGAAATTGTTAACACATTAGCGTAAAATATCAAATAATATTATTGATGTCATTCACGTAAGAGACTAGACGTATAAGATTTCATGGGATTTAGCGATTAGATTGTTTGGTAAACGTATAGCATGTTCTATATGTTATAGTTATTTGAATGACTCTTACCATAATATGTTACGTTAACATACCAGTTGGTTATTTACAGAGGTGGGTAGAGTAGCCAGAAATTGTACTCAAGTAAGAGTACTGTTACTTTAGAGATTTATTACTCAAGTAAAAGTAATGAGTAGTCACCCAAATATTTACTTGAGTAAAAGTAAAAAGTATGTTGTGAAAAAACTACTCAAGTACTGAGTAACTGATGAGTAACATACACACACATATCATTCATATATATATATATATATATATATATATATATATATATATATATATATATATATATATATATATATATATATATATATATATATATATATATATATATATATATATATATATATATATATATATATTTATTTAGTTTGCCGTTTTTGTTTACATGTTAAAGGTGTTTTAATGAATATACATGCATGTTTAACACATATAGATTCCTTTCTTTCATGAAGACAAGAATATAAGTTGGTGTATTACCTGATTCTGATGACTTGCATTGATTGTAATCAGACAGTAGTGATGATAACGTCCACGTTTTCAAATGGAGGAGAAAAAAAGTTCCTCCTTTCTGTCTAATACCACATGAAAGTGGTTGGTTTTTGGCATCTTATTTGTCCAGCTTCCATATTCGTTTTCACACACTTTACAAGAAATACATTGGCGGCAAATTCCGTAGCTTGCTAGCTTGTTTGCGCTGGCTTTCGGAGACTCTTATTTTGTAAGTGCAGGCGCGATGGAGCGGCACTTTTATTGTGAAGACAGGAACTGTGCAGTCAGTCTTTAGGCTTTTGACGGGATGTACGGTTGAAATAAAAAAGGGTCTTTTTTTCCTTCACACTTTTGATTGATTGATTGGAACTTGTATTAGTAGATTGCACAGTACAGTACATATTCCGTACAATTGACCACTAAATGGTAACACTCGAATAAGTTTTTCAACTTGTTTAAGTCAGGTCATGTGACCGCCTGGCTCTGTTTGATTGGTCCAACGTCACCAGTGACTGCATCTGATTGGTGGAACGGAGTCAAACGTCACCAGTAAGGCAGGCACTATGAAGGTCTGTCTGACAGACCAAAACAAAGAAAGCGTGCATTAACAGATCGATAAAAATTAGTAGCGAGTAGCGAGCTGAATGTAGATAAAAGTAGCGGAGTAAAAGTAGCGTTTCTTCTCTATAAATATACTCAAGTAAAAGTAAAAGTATGTTGCATTAAAACTACTCTTAGAAGTACAATTTATCCCAAAAGTTACTCAAGTAGATGTAACGGAGTAAATGTAGCGCGTTACTACCCACCTCTGCTTATATGTTTTTTCCCTTCTTTATTATGCATTTTCGACCGGTGTGACTTATACTCCGGAGCGACTTATACTCCGAAAAATACGGTACTCATATAGTAGTACATGTCAGGCTTGTCCCTGACAGTTTGACTGTGTTTTAGTTTTCCCTCTGCGTTTGTCTTAGTTTTCTGTCAGCGCTTTTATTTTGTCTTCATTTCCTGATTGTCTCCCTGAGTGCTGCTTCCCCTCAGCTGTGGCTGATTGGCACCTGGCCACACCTGCTGTCAATCAACCAGCTTCTATTTAAACCTGCCTTCCCCTCCAGTCAGTGCTGGATTATTGTCATTGTCATTGTCGCTAATACTTGTTGTCATTCCTACTTGTCGATGCCAGTGTAGCTGTAAGCTATTTATTGTACATGTTTGTAGCTTGCTGTCTTTTTGTTCCTCGTCTTCCAGTTCCTGTTTTCCTGGCATCCTGTTTCCTAGTGATGGGTTGATGAGGCGTCATGAAGCGTTTCGACACATTGCAAAACTGTATTGATACTGTGTCGATACTGTGTCACTAAATACTGACATCTGCTGGACATTAAAAATCCCTACAGGCAACCTATGGACCGACTCAACTGACACTGATTTGATGCCCTAGTACAGGGGTCACCAACCTTTTTGAAACCAAAAACTACTTCTTGGGTACTGATTAATGCCAAGGGCTACCAGTTTGATACACACTTAAATAAATAAATATATTGTCATTTGTAAGTTACACGTAAGTGTGATTTAAACAAGAATAGCTAAATAAATACATTTATATATATAAAAAAATGGGTATTTCTGTCTGTCATTCCGTCATACATTTTTTTTTCCTTTTACGGAAGGTTTTTTGTAGAGAATAAATGATGAAAAAAACACTTAATTGAACGGTTTAAAAGAGGAGAAAACACGAAAAAATTTAAAATAAAATTTTGAAACATAGTTTATCTTCAATTTTGACTCTTTAAAATTCAAAATTCAACCGACAAAAAGAAGAGAAAAACTAGCTTATTTGAATCTTTTTGAAAAAAATTAAAAAAAGAATTTTTGGAACATCATTAGTCATTTTTCCTGATTAAGATACATTTTAGAATTTTGATGACATGTTTTAAATTGGTTAAAATCCAATCTGCACTTTGTTAGAATATTTAACAAATTGGACCAAGCTATATTTCTAACAAAGACAAATCAGTATTTCTTCTAGATTTTCCAGAACAAAAATTTTCAAAGAAATTCAAAATACTTTGAAATAAGATTTAAATTTGATTCTACAGATTTTCTAGATTTGCCAGAATAATTTTTATGAATTTTAATCATAGTAAGTTTGAAGAAATATTTCACAAATATTCTTCGTCGAAAAAACAGAAACTAAAATTATTATTCTTTACAATAAAAACAAATTTTTTTTTTACTTGAACATTGATTTAAATTGTCAGGAAAGAAGAGGAAGAAATTTAAAAGGTAAAAAGGTATATTTGTTTAAAAATCCTAAAATCATTTTTAAGGTTGTATTTTTTCCACTAAAATTGTATTTCTAAAAGTAATAAGAAGCAAAGTAAAAAATAAATGAATTTATTTAAACAAGTGAAGACCCATCCATCCATCCAGTTTCTACCGCTTATTCCAAGTGAAGACCAAGTCTTTAAAATATTTTCTTGGATTTTCAAATTCTATTTGAGTTTTGTCTCTTTTAGAATTAAAAATGTGGAGCAAAGCGAGACCAGCTTGCTAGTAAATAAATACAATTTAAAAAATAGAGGCAGCTCACTGGTAAGTGCTGCTCTTTGAGCTATTTTTAGAACAGGCCAGCGGGCGACTGATCTGGTCCTTACGGGCTACCTGGTGACCGCGGGCACCGCGTTGGTGACCCCTGCCCTAGTATATACAATAATATAAACCATCATTTAGGATTATTTCATATCTTCATTTAAATAAACAAGTCTATTCAGGTGTACTGGAGAGGAGGCTACGCCGGATAGTCGAACCTCGGATTCAGGAGGAACAGTGTGGTTTTCATCCTGGTCGTGGACTTGTGGACCAGCTCTATACTCTCGGCAGGGTCCTTGAGGGTGCATGGGAGTTTGCCCAACCAGTCTACATGTGCTTTGTGGACTTGGAGAAGGCATTCGACCGTGTCCCTCGGGAAGTCCTGTGGGGAGTGCTCAGAGAGTATGGGGTTTCGGACTGTCTGATTGTGGCAGTCCGCTCCCTGTATGATCAGTGTCAGAGCTTGGTTCGCATTGCCGGCAGTAAGTCGGACACGTTTCCGGTGAGGGTTGGACTCCGCCAAGGCTGCCCTTTGTCACCGATTCTGTTCATAACTTTTATGGACAGAATTTCTAGGCGCAGTCAAGGCGTTGAGGGGATTCGGTTTGGTGGCTGCAGGATTAGGTCTCTGCTTTTTGCAGATGATGTGGTCCTGATGGCTTCATCTGGCCAGGATCTTCAGCTCTCGCTGGATCGGTTCGCAGCTGAGTGTGAAGCGACTGGGATGAGAATCAGCACCTCCAAGTCCGAGTCCATGGTTCTCACCCGGAAAAGGGTGGAGTGTCATCTCCGGGTTGGGGAGGAGATCTTGCCCCAAGTGGAGGAGTTCAAGTACCTCAGAGTCTTGTTCACAAGTGAGGGAAGAGTGGATCGTGAGATCGACAGGCGGATCGGTGCGGCGTCTTCAGTAATGCGGACGCTGTATCGATCCGTTGTGGTGAAGAAGGAGCTGAGCCGGAAGGCAAAGCTCTCAATTTACCGGTCGATCTACGTTCCCATCCTCACCTATGGTCATGAGCTTTGGGTTATGACCGAAAGGACAAGATCACGGGTACAAGCGGCCGAAATGAGTTTCCTCCGCCGGGTGGCGGGTCTCTCCCTTAGAGATAGGGTGAGAAGCTCTGTCATCCGGGGAGAGCTCAAAGTAAAGCCGCTGCTCCTCCACATGGAGAGGAGCCAGATGAGGTGGTTCGGGCATCTAGTCAGGATGCCACCCGAGCGCCTCCCTAGGGAGGTGTTTAGGGCACGTCCGACCGGTAGGAGGCCACGAGGAAGACCCAGGACACGTTGGGAAGACTATGTCTCCCGGCTGGCCTGGGAACGCCTCGGGATCCCCCGGGAGGAGCTGGACGAAGTGGCTGGGGAGAGGGAAGTCTGGGCTTCCCTGCTTAGGCTGCTGCCCCCGCGACCCGACCTCGGATAAGCGGAAGAAGATGGATGGATGGATGGATGGCATTTAAATAAAAACATTTTTTTATCTTTTTTAGATACAGTCAATAAATGTGAACATGTATCATAACATGGAAATCTAAGAGAACGTGTTGTGGATGATTGTGGACTGGGAATCTTTTTAATTTTATTTTTTTACACATTTTTATAAAAAAAAAAAAAAAAAGTTTTTCCGACGTATTACATTTTAGACGATTTCTCTTCTTAGTTATTATTTCTCCGGCTGTAGAAAAGACACGCTCACAGGGCACAGAGGAGGCGACACAGTTGGCGTATCGGTCACGTGACCAAAACAGCTCATGATCGGTCACGTGACTTTCTAAAACCGACACAGGGTTTTGCTCTATGAGCTCGACGCATGCGCCGATGCATCGGTGTTGCCGGACACATCACTACTGTTTCCTGTTCCTAGTTCGTGTTTTTTCCTTTATTTTATGAACATTAAATCATGTTTTCCCGCACAATGCCTTCCACCTTCTCTGCATCTTGGGGTTCATCACCTACAAACTCTGACAGTACACTTGTTATTAGTGAGAATATACTTATTTTAAAGGCCTACTGAAATGATTTTTTTTTAATTTAAACGGGGATAGCAGATCCATTCTATGTGTCATACTTGATCATTTCGCGATATTGCCATATTTTTGCTGAAAGGATTTAGTAGAGAACATCGACGATAAAGTTCGCAACTTTTGGTCACTGATAAAAAAAAAGCCTTGCCTGTAGCGGAAGTAGCGTGATGTCACAAGTTGAAAGTCTCCTCACATTGTTTACACCAGCAGCGAGAGCGATTGGGACCGAGAAAGCGACGATTACCCCATTCATTTGAGCCAGGATGAAAGATTTGTGGATGAGGAACGTGAGAGTGAAGGACTAGAGTGCAGTGCAGGACACATCTTTTTTCGCTCTGACCGTAACTTAGGTACAAGGGCTCATTGGATTCCACACTCTCTCCTTTTTCTATTGTGGATCACGGATTTGTATTTCAAACCACCTCGGATACTACAGGTAAAAGCCAGTAAATTAGAATATTTTGAAAAACTTGATTTATTTCAGTAATTGCATTCAAAAGGTGTAACTTGTACATTATATTTATTCATTGCACACAGACTGATGCATTCAAATGTTTATTTCATTTAATTTTGATGATTTGAAGTGGCAACAAATGAAAATCCAAAATTCCGTGTGTCACAAAATTAGAATATTACTTAAGGCTAATACAAAAAAGGGATTTTTAGAAATGTTGGCCAACTGAAAAGTATGAAAATGAAAAATATGAGCATGTACAATACTCAATACTTGGTTGGAGCTCCTTTTGCCTCAATTACTGCGTTAATGCGGCGTGGCATGGAGTCCATGAGTTTCTGGCACTGCTCAGGTGTTATGAGAGCCCAGGTTGCTCTGATAGTGGCCTTCAACTCTTCTGCGTTTTTGGGTCTGGCATTCTGCATCTTCCTTTTCACAATACCCCACAGATTTTCTATGGGGCTAAGGTCAGGGGAGTTGGCGGGCCAATTTAGAACAGAAATACCATGGTCCGTAAACCAGGCACGGGTAGATTTTGCGCTGTGTGCAGGCGCCAAGTCCTGTTGGAACTTGAAATCTCCATCTCCATAGAGCAGGTCAGCAGCAGGAAGCATGAAGTGCTCTAAAACTTGCTGGTAGACGGCTGCGTTGACCCTGGATCTCAGGAAACAGAGTGGACCGACACCAGCAGATGACATGGCACCCCAAACCATCACTGATGGTGGAAACTTTACACTAGACTTCAGGCAACGTGGATCCTGTGCCTCTCCTGTCTTCCTCCAGACTCTGGGACCTCGATTTCCAAAGGAAATGCAAAATTTGCATGGTTGGGTGATGGTTTGGGGTGCCATGTCATCTGCTGGTGTCGGTCCACTCTGTTTCCTGAGATCTAGGGTCAACGCAGCCGTCTACCAGCAAGTTTTAGAGCACTTCATGCTTCCTGCTGCTGACCTGCTCTATAGAGATGGAGATTTCAAGTTCCAACAGGACTTGGCGCCTGCACACAGTGCAAAATCTACCCGTGCCTGGTTTACGGACCATGGTATTTCTGTTCTAAATTGGCCCGCCAACTCCCCTGACCTTAGCCCCATAGAAAATCTGTGGGGTATTGTGAAAAGGAAGATGCAGAATGCCAGACCCAAAAACCCAGAAGAGTTGAAGGCCACTATCAGAGCAACCTGGGCTCTCATAACACCTGAGCAGTGCCAGAAACTCATCGACTCCATGCCACGCCGCATTAACGCAGTAATTGAGGCAAAAGGAGCTCCAACCAAGTATTGAGTATTGTACATGCTCATATTTTTCATTTTCGTACTTTTCAGTTGGCCAACATTTCTAAAAATCCCTTTTTTGTATTAGCCTTAAGTAATATTCTAATTTTGTGACACACGGAATTTTGGATTTTCATTTGTTGCCACTTCAAATCATCAAAATTAAATGAAATAAACATTTGAATGCATCAGTCTGTGTGCAATGAATAAATATAATGTACAAGTTACACCTTTTGAATGCAATTACTGAAATAAATCAAGTTTTTCAAAATATTCTAATTTACTGGCTTTTACCTGTATATCCTCTTGAAAATGAGAGTCGAGAACGCGAAATGGACATTCACAGTGACCTTTATCTCCACGACAATACATCGGCGAAGCACTTTAGCTACGGAGCTAACGTGATAGCATCGGGCTTAACTGCAGATAGAAACAAAAGAATTAAACCCCTGACTGGAAGGATAGACAGAAAATCAACAAACCATGGACCTGTAACTACACGGTTAATGATGTACCGCCTGAAAAGGCTTAGCAATGCTGTTGCTAACGACGCCATTGAATCTAACTTAGCTACGGACCTCGACAGAGCTATGATAAAAACATTAGCTCTCCACCTACGCCAACCCTCATCTGCTCATCAACACCGAAGGTCACCTGCGTTCCAGCGATCGACGGAGCGACGAAGGACTTCACCCGATCATCGATGCGGTCGGCGGCTAGCGTCGGATAGCGCGTCTGCTATCCAAGTCAAAGTCCTCCTGGTTGTGTTGCTGTAGCCAGACGCTAATACACCGATCGCATCTACAGCTTTCTTCTTTGCAGTCTCCATTGTTCATTGAACAAATTGCAAAAGATTCACCAACACAGATGTCCAGAATACTGTGGAATTTTGCGATGTAAACAGAGCTGTTTGTATTGGATACAATGGTGTCCCAATACTTCCGTTCAACCATCGACGTCACGCGCATACGTCATCATACGACGTATGGGACGGCGTGGCGCAGTGTGTGAATGTGTGTGTGAATGGGTAAATGTGGAAGTAGTGTCAAAGCGCTTTGAGTACCTTGAAGGTAGAAAAGCGCTATACAAGTACAACCCATTTATCATTTATACCTAGACGTTTTCAACCGGAAGTTTCCCGGGAAATTTAAAATTGCACTTTATAAGTTAACCCGGCCGTATTGGCATGAAAATCATTTTTAACCTTGAAAATAAATTTTACCTTGAAAATTTTTTTTACTTAGAAATTTTTTTTTTACCTTGAAAATCATTTTTTACCTTGAAAATCATTTTTAACCTTGAAAAAAAATTTTACCTTGAAATTTTTTTTTTACCTTGAAAATCATTTTTTACCTTGAAAATCATTTTTTACCTTGAAAATCATTTTTTACCTTGAAAATCTTTTTTTACCTTGAAAATCATTTTTAACCTTGAAAATCATTTTTTACCTTGAAAAAAAATTTTTTCCTTGAAATTATTTTTTTACCTTGAAAATCATTTTTTACCTTGAAAATCATTTTTAACCTTGAAAAAATATTTTACCTTGAAAATTTTTTTTACCTAGAAAATCATTTTTTACCTTGAAAATCATTTTTAACCTTGAAAAAAAAAATTTACCTTGAAAAATTATTTTACCTTGAAAATCATTTTTAACCTTGAAAAAATATTTTACCTTGAAAAATTTTTTTACCTAAAAATTTTTTTTACCTAGAAAATCATTTTTTACCTTGAAAATCATTTTTAACTTTAAAAAAAAAAATTTACCTTGAAAAATTCTTTTTACCTTGAAAATATTTTTTACCTTGAAAATCATATTTTACCTTGAAAATATTTTTTTTCCTTGAAAATATTTTTTTACCTTGAAAATCATTTTTTACCTTGAAAATATTTTTTTACCTTGAAAATCATTTTTTACCTTGAAAATCATTTTTAACCTTGAAAAAATATTTTACCTTGAAAATTTTTTTTACCTAAAATTTTTTTTTTACCTAGAAAATCATTTTTTACCTTGAAAATCATTTTTAACCTTGAAAAAAAAAATTTACCTTGAAAAATTCTTTTTACCTTGAAAATCATTTTTTACCTTGAAAATCATTTTTTAACTTGAAAAAAAAAATTTACCTAGAACATTTTTTTTTACCTTGAAAATTTTTTTTTACCTTGAAAATCATTTTTAACCTTGAAAAAAAATTTTACCTTGAAATTTTTTTTTACTTTCAAATTTTTTTTTTACCTTGAAAATCATGTTTGTGTTGCAATGTTAAGATTTCATCATATATATAAACTATCAGACTGCGTGGTCGGTAGTAGCGGCTTTCAGTAGGCCTTTAAGGTATTTTTGGGTTCATTGAGGTTAGCTAATTTGACTTGTTTTGGAAAGTCTTGACAAGCCACATTTTCTTGTTCTATTGGCAGATAATTTTGCTTAGTTCAAATAAAATACCCCTCATTTTTGTATTTTTTTTCCCTTGTTTTTGAACATTGACTTTTTGCAGTGCATGCATGGACTGAAGACAATACACACTAACACCTCACTTTTTCTGAAGCAATTTTTCCATAAGAAATAATGTACATTTGACATGTACTTAATTGTATTTCTGTACTGAATATGTCAAAAACTCAATAAATGTCCGCCCTGAGATCGGTAGGCTGTGAGTTCAAACCCCGGCCGAGTCATACCAAAGATTATAAAAATGGGAGCATTACCTCCCTGCTTGGCACTCAGCATCAAGGCTTGGAATTGGGGGTTAAATCACCAAAAATGTTTCCTGACCGCGACCACCGCTGCTGCCCACTGCTCCCCTCACCTCCCAGGGGGTGATCAAGAGTGATAAGAGATGAATTTCGCCACACCTAGTGTGTGTGTGACAATCTTTAACTTTAACTTAAAAAAAGAAATAATGTATCATTTTCCAAAATACCCCAAATCATGAAAACAAAACACATTTTATAGAAGAACTAGAAAAAGTAGGTCCTACCTCCCAATGGTAGACAATCTTGAATCCAGATGCTGATCCAGATCATGTTTTTCTTATCATATTTCTTTCATTCCCTGAAAGTTCCATTAGAATCCGGCCATAACTTTGTTGGAAAGTAACCAACAAAGCTCAGTGAATACATACTGTAACCTCCTGGCTGAGGTCATTAGTGAAAGGAAAAATGAAATAGTTTGTTTTGTACGTCTGTGGCGTCCAAACGGGCTGCAAGAGAGTTCACTCTGGGCATGTTGCTTCTGTAGTGGAATGAAATAACCTGCTAGAGTGAACCCTCTGCTGTGTGTGATAATGGGATATTTTTAAGTGTTCTTTCTTAATCCATAGTCATGTTTATGGCAGCTAGTGTTTTTCCATGTAGTGTGTCTTCTCGTGACCTCCTTGCTTTTATCTGATGTCCGCTCGTAAACTCTTTGTTTTTGTCTTAAGGGCTCCTGTTTGTCGGCTCACAGAGCCGTTTTGGCCAGCTCCTTATCTGTTTTGAAGGAGCAGCTGCATTTCTTTCTGACTCTTTGTCATGTCTGTGTAATCATGTTTTGTTTTAAGTCATGTTTTGTTTAGTTATATGACTCTTTGGTTTCTGTCTTTTCACTCCCTTGTCTTGTTTCCATGATTACCCCATTAGTTTCACCTGTTCCACGTTTGGACTCATTGTGCACTCTTGATTGTCACCATAGCAACCCATTAGTTTTCACCTGTCACGTCACGCACCTGTTTCACGTTTTGAGTCACGCACCTGTTTTCGTTAATCATGTCTGTAGTATTTAAGTTCAGTGTTTTTCAGTTTGTCTTGCTGACGACCTCACCACATTTATGCTCTGTCCATGCCTGATACTTCTTTCCATGTCAATTCCTCAAGCAACTATTTCTGTCCAAGCCAAGTAAGTTTTTGTTCCATGTTTATAGTCTTTTTGGTTTCATAGTTTGTTCTCCGCCATTGTGCGTGTTTTTTGTTTGTACTTTTTTGCTATAGTCTTTTGGTTTCGTAGTTTATTCTCCGCCTCTGTGATCGCTTTTTGTTTATTCCTTTTTTTTGATAAATATAAATAAATCATGTACCTTCATTCCCGTTTCGCCCGTGCCAACTTTCCGTTGTATCCCGGAAAAGCAAACACCCAAGATCAAGTCATGACACTCTTTTTGTTTGAATTTAGACCTTTTCTCGGCGATGCTATGATTGCGTCGTAAGGGCTGGTCTCCTAAAGCTTCAGTAAAACTCGGCCGAGTACTATTCTGTCTCTGTGGTCCTTTTTACTCAACATATATGTTAGGGATGTTCCGATCCAGGTTTTTGCACTTCCGATCCGATATTGTTTTTGCACTTCCGATCCGATACCGATACTGACCGATACCGATACTGGCCTATCCGAGCATGTATTAAAGTTTAAAGTTATTTAGCCTACATAGTTGTCAGAATCATGTTGAAAAGGGTTTTAGTACTCTTGATAACAACTAGCCAGCTGAATTAGGGGAGTTTGAATAATACACAATGGTTGGTAACAAGAAACTGACCTGTTTATTCAAGGATGAACACAAAATAGACAAAATTATACATGACAAACAGATATGGCCTTTTTTTAATATTGCAATATTTCAAGGCCATATTGCGATACACAATATATACCGTATTTTCCGCACTATTAGCCGCACCTAAAAACCACAAATTTACTCAAAAGCTGACAGTGCGGCTTATAACCCGGTGCGCTTTATATATGGATTAATATTAAGATTCATTTTCATAAAGTTTCGGTCTCGCAACTACGGTAAACAGCCGCCATCTTTTTTCCCCGTAGAAGAGGAAGTGCTTCTTCTTCTACGCAAGCAACCGCCAAGGTAAGCACCCGCCCCCATAGAACAGGAAGCGCTTCTTCTTCTACTGTAAGCAACCACCCGCCCGCGTAGAAGAAGAAGAAGGGCGCGGATATTACGTTTCATTTCCTTTGTGTGTTTACATCTGTAAAGACCACAAAATGGCTCCTACTAAGTGACAGGTTTCCGGTTCATGAAAAGACGCAATCTCTCCATCCGCACACGGACTACTATTTCACAGCAACTGCCTAAAGACTTTCAAGAAAAGCTGGCTACTTTCCGTGCATATTGTAAAAACAAGATAGCTGAAAAAAAGATCCGGCCAGAGAACATTATCAACATGGACGAGGTTCCACTGACTTTTGATATTCCTGTGAACCGCACTGTGGATACAACGGGAGCACGTACGGTGAATATTCGCACCACAGGGAATGAGAAGTCATCCTTCACTGTGGTTCTAGCTTGCCATGCTAATGGCCAGAAACTTCCACCCATGGTGATATTCAAAAGGAAGACCTTGCCAAAAGAGACCTTTCCAGCCGGCGTCATCATAAAAGCTAACTCGAAGGGATGGATGGATGAAGAAAAGATGAGCGAGTGGTTAAGGTAAGTTTACGCGAAGAGGCCGGGTGGCTTTTTTCACGCAGCTCCGTCCATGTTGATATACGACTCCATGCGCGCCCACATCACGCTGGTTTTTAATATATTATTAAAGTTTGACTGACCTATCTGACTGTTTTTTTGACATTCCTTTAGCGCAGTTAGATGCGGCTTATAACACGGGGCGGCTTATAGGTGGACAAAGTTTTGAAATATGCCGTTCATTGAAGGCGCGGCTTATAACCCAGGGCGCCTTATGGTGCGGAAAATACGGTATGTGGATATTTTGCCTTAGCCTTGAATGAACACTTGATGCATATAATCACAGCAGTATGATGATTCTATGTGTTTTGATTGATTGATTGAGACTTTTATTAGTAGGTTGCACAGTGAAGTACATATTCCGTACAATTGACCACTAAATGGTAACACCCCAATAAGTTTTTACACTTGTTTAAGTCGGGGTCCACTTAAATTGATTCATGATACAGATATATACTATCAGATATATACTATCATCATAATACAGTCATCACACAAGATAATCACATTGAATTATTTACATTATTTATAATCCAGGGTGTGGAGGGTAAGTGTCAAAAAGACAGCCAAAAGAGTTTGATATGAGAATAAATCTAAAGTTAAAATATAGGGTAGAAATGCACCCATTTGCAGGAAATGTAGTCTTGATTTTCAACATTTTCTTTCAAGGCTTGCATGTCTACATTAAAACATTCTTCTTCATACTGCATTAATATATGCTGCTTTTAAACTTTCATGCAGAGAAGGAAATCACAACTAAAAAAAATCACAAATTTTTTCATACGGTGTTGATGTGGAAATTTTTGCCTCGGCATTTTGATGGTGTGGACGTGTGGCACCGAATGGAGATAAGCGTCTCGACAGACGTTATAATATTTGAACAATGATGACGAAAACTGTTTTCTCTGTCGTGTCCGTGTGTCGAAAATTGTTATGCGCTTATTTTTAGGGCCCGCATGGCCCATTGCATAAGGACTCCCAAAGGGAGTCCTTATGCAATGGGCCATAAGGACCTATTGAATTTGTAAGGTTTTATTATTTATTTATTCTTTATTCTTCCGCCGCCACTTTAAACTGTAGTTTGACCCACTTAACATGCTTCAAAACTCACCATATTTGACCCACACATCAGGACCTGCGAAAATTGCCTTTTTTTAAAAAAAACCCGAACCACAAAACTCAGAATTGCGCTCTAGCGCCCCCTACGAAAAAAACAAACTAGACTGCCTGTAACTCCCACTAGGAAGGTCGGAGAGACAAAAAACAAAAACCTTTATGTAGGTGTGACTTAGACCTAGATTTCATAATAGTATATTCTCGGGCAAAAATCAACAGGAAGTTGGCCATTCCCCCTTCAAGACAAAAAGTACTAAAAACAGTCACTTTTGACTCTTTCAGCTGTAATTTGACCCCCTTAACATGCTTCAAAACTCACCGAACTGAACACACACATCAGGACTGGCAAAAATTGTGATCTAATAAAAAACCTAACCCCAAATCTCAAAATTGTGCTCTAGCGCAATTTTTTAATGAAACGCACAAAAAACTGCTCCTCGGATGAAAAAACTGACAAAACTGCCTGTAACTCTCCCTGGGAAGGTCGGAGAGACATGAAACAAAAACCTCTATGTAGGTCTCACTTAGACCTACATTTCATAAATTGACAACCCCCAGCAAAAATCAACAGGAAGTTTGCTATTCCCCCTTCAAAACAACTTTTTTGTAAAAACCGGTCACCTTCCTTCAAAAACTATCTCCTCCGAGCGCGTTTGTCGTTTCGGCTTCAAACTAACACAGGAGAGAGATTAAACCCTTGTGTATAAAATAACAGAACAGAGTTTTAATACCTGCTCCGGTTTTTATTTTATGACCCTTCAAAGACCCTCTGCGCTGATGCTGCTGCGCTGCTGTTTTTTTTAAGATGGCTGCTTAAAAGCAGGAAGCACCAACGTGCCCACACAATGCAGACAAGGTAGGTACACTAGACTAAAGTCTTGGGACACTTCAGACTAAAAGTAGACAAAAGTATTGGGACACTTAGGACTAGCACCTGCCAAATACGCGGGCCCGACCAATGCTGCTTGCAGCTTTAATTTTATTTGATTTTGTGCGTGGCATAGATTTGCCGTGCGCAGAGGACGCTTGAGCAGGCGCGCACCTTAGCGGCTGCGCTAGCATCACAGCTAACGTTAGCCATGCTGCTACCGCTCTGCTCGGGGAGGACGTATACGTATGTGACGTATGACGTGACAGTATGTGACGTGTGTAAGAAGGTGCACTTGCTGTCTGTGAGAGGGAGAAACAGGAAAGAGTGGGAAGAGCCTGTCGTGTAATGCCAGCAGCTAAAAGCAGCTGCGTGAGAATCCACAGACCTGTGCATGTGTTGAAGGTGTGCTGGAAAATGCGGAACGGAAATTAGGGAGCAGCAGAAAAGTGGAATGTATTATTTAAATCGGTGCGTTGGAAAACACGGACCGGAGTTTTTTTTTTAAACTGGATCTGGATCGGCATTTTCCCATGCCTTGCCGATACGCAATTTTTGGCAAATATCGGCGGCCGATCGGATCGGGACATCCCTAATATATGTCATCCGAAAGAACTTGGGAGTGACCAGTGTGTTTTATTCCCTGGTCGCTCGCAACATGTGTCGCTCTGTTTGTCTCTGTAGGTGGAGGCGGGGCCACAAAGACAAATGTAGCATTACAATGTAAAGATAAAGTTGCATTCACGATCCGGATCGCTCTCCAAATCAAATGTCTTTTTCCATATTCCAGTTCTGACATTTCCTGAAAGTTGATCAAAATCCGCCCATAACTGGTGTCTAACCAAAACACTATGGGACATGACATAACCTCCTGGTATGGTCAAAAATGATGAACATTTACATCACTCTTAATTTATTGAACACCCTCGTTAGTAAAGACGGTGATGAGCACAGAGGGATTCATTCAATGCAATAGTGTTTCTCACCTTCTTTATCAATGTGCTAACACTCTTTCCTTGGTCCCAAGGTAGATTATTTTGCAGTCTATAATCCATAAAAACAAACAAGAACTGGTTTTCAATTCTCATCACTAAATTACACAATAAGTTTCAGCCAAATTATAGCCTTTGTAACCTGTTTGCTTACTGACTACTAAAGGAAGTTGTTCACTATTTTACTGCTATCTTACTGACTACTACAAGAGAAGTTGTCTAGTATGTTCACTATTTTACTACTATCTTACTGACTACTAAAGGAAGTTGTCTAGTATGTTCACTATTTTACTACTATCTTACTGACTACTACAAGAGAAGTTGTCTAGTATGTTCACTATTTTACTACTATCTTACTGACTACTACAAGAGAAGTTGTCTAGTATGTTCACTATTTTACTACTATCTTACTGACTACTACAAGAGAAGTTGTCTAGTATGTTCACTATTTTACTACTATCTTACTGACTACTACAAGAGAAGTTGTCTAGTATGTTCACTATTTTACTACTATCTTACTGACTACTACAAGAGAAGTTGTCTAGTATGTTCACTATTTTACTACTATCTTACTGACTACTACAAGAGAAGTTGTCTAGTATGTTCACTATTTTATGAGGTTTCATTTCAGTGTTCTAAAATTCTTATTTGTTTTGCAATAAGAAACACATGTTTAATGTATCATAACATTTTCTGTTAAAATAAAGCAAATATTTGACTTTTATTTTGAAAAGCATCGAAATACATCTTGGTACCGATACTAAAATATCACGAATACAATGATTTGCAAATCCTTTTCAACTTATACTCAATTGACTAGACTGCAAAGACAAGATATTTAACGTTCCAACTGGTAAACTTTGTTATTTTTTTGCAAATATTAGCTCATTTGGTATTTGATGCCTGCAACAGGTTACAAAAAAGCTGGCACAAGTGGCAAAAAAGACTGAGAGAGTTGAGGAATGCTCATCAAACACTTATTTGGAACATCCCACAGGTGAACGGGCTAATTGGGAACAGGTGGGTGCCATGATTGGGTATAAAAGTAGATTCCATGAAATGCTCAGTCATTCACAAACAAGGATGGGGCGAGGGTCACCACTTTGTCAACAAATGCCTGAGCAAATTGTTGAACAGTTTAAGAACAACATTTCTCAACGAGCTATTGCAAGGAATTTAGGGATTTCACCATCTACGCTCTGTAATATCATCAAAGGATTTAGAGAATCTGGAGAAATCACTGCACGTAAGCCATGATATTACGGACCTTCGATCCCTCAGGCGGTACTGCATTGAAAAGTGACATCAGTGTAAGGCTGAAACGACGCGTCGACGTAGTCGACGTCATCGGTTACGTAAATACGTCGACGCCGTTTTTGTGCGTCGGCGCGTCGCATATTTACGTCACACTACTGTCATGGCGGAGCGCAAAGCAGACGATGCGAGCGAGGGGAAAAAAGCACGCCAAAAGTCGTCAAAAGTGTGGGAGTATTTCAATTGTATGCACACTGTGTCGAGCGGAAATGGCCTATCATAGCAGCACAACGGCTATGAACGAACATTTGAAAAGAAAACCCCCGACAGCGTTCTTGCCATCACCATCAACAAGTCAATCGTCCGCGTGCGTATACGTTGTCATCATTACACAAAAACATGAATGTGTCATTTGTATCTGCGTTGTAAATTCATAAACTAAAGCACCGTTTGCTCTGAGAGGCGCGTTTGGCGTGCCTGTTCAGTGTTTACAAAGACGCGCTCCTCTTTAACGCTGTGGAGAGGCGGCGGCGGCGAGCGAGCGGCGAGGCGGGGCGCGCCGGGAGCGACGCCGCAAAAGACAGGGGACGACGAGCGAGCGAGGAAGAGGAGCTGAAAAGCGAGGAAAGAAAGAGAAAAGAGTTGGAAGAGAAAAGACTTTGTGTAAAATGAAAAGATTGTAAACCTGGCAAAGCCGTCTGGCGTTCAGTCTGTCGGTCCTGAAAGAACCCCACGGCACAAGACGTGTCACAAACGCTAACGTTAATTAGTTGTGCAAATACCTTTTACAACATTAACAGTTACATATACTATGTACAAACCAACAATTAACTTTCACTTTAATCATACTATCATTGTTGTGTTATTAAGCAAAATAAGCAATACTTTTACTTTTGTTGAAATGTTTACACTGTACACTTTTTTGTATTGGATGTTTAGCTTTATTTTTGCACATTTTAGCAAATTAGCAATACTTTTACTTTTGTTGAAATGTTTACACTTGTTACAGAATATTTCCGTTTTGCACTTTTTTGTATTGGATGTTTATCTTTATTTTTGCACATTTTAAAGCAAAATAAGCAATACTTTTACTTTTTAAATGCTTATACTATTCCAGAATATTAAGATTTGCACTGGATGTTTACTTTTATATTTGCACATTAAAAAGCAAATAAGCTACTTTTAATTTTGTTAAATGTTAAAAGTTTTAAATGTTTACATTGTTACAGAATATTTTGTCATGTTGTTGTCAATGTTGACTGAGTGGCCATACTTTTTTTTTTGTAAATAAAAGCCATGCCTTTTGAAAAAACTGGCCTACATTTATTTTTTCCTCTTCATTTTAAATACAAAAAATAATCGGTAAAAGGAAAAATAATCTATAGATTAATCGAAAAAATAATCTATAGATTAACCGATTAATCGAAAAAATAATAATCTATAGAAAAATAATCGTTAGCTGCAGCCCTACATCAGTGTGTAAAGGAAATCACCACATGGACTCAGGAACACTTCAGAAACCCACTGTCAGTAACTACAGTTGGTCGCTACATCTGTAAGTGCAAGTTAAAGCTCTCCTATGCAAAGCGAAACCCATTTATCAACAACACCCAGAATCGCTTCGCTGGGCCCGAGCTCATCTAAGATGGACTGATGCAAAGTGGAAAAGTGGACGAGTCCACATTTCAAATTGTGGACGTCGTGTCCTCTGGACCAAAGAGGAAAAGAACCATTCGGATTGTTATAGGCGCAAAGTGTAAAAGGCAGCATGTGTGATGGTATGGGGGTGTATTAGTGCCCAAGACATGGGTAACTTACACATCTGTGAAGGCACCATTAATGCTGAAAGGTACATACAGCTTTTGGAGCAACATATGTTGCCATCCGAGCAACGTTATCATGGACGCCCCTGCT
>NC_084572.2:502500-512500 GCF_033978685.3 Nerophis lumbriciformis | reverse complement strand
CGTGTAGACTGCAATATGATGGCAGTCACACATAAGAGATACGTGTAGACTGCAATATAATGGCAGTCACACATAAGAGATACGTGTAGACTGCAATATGATGGCAGTCGCACATAAGAGATACGTGTAGACTGCAATATGATGGCAGTCACACATGAGAGATACGTGTAGACTGCAATATAATGGCAGTTGCACATAAGAGATACGTGCAGACTGCAATATGATGGCAGTCACACATAAGAGATACGTGTAGACTGCAATATAATGGCAGTCGCACATAAGAGATACGTGCAGACTGCAATATGATGGCAGTCACACATAAGAGATACGTGTAGACTGCAATATAATGGCAGTCACACATAAGAGATACGTGTAGACTGCAATATGACGGCAGTCGCACATAAGAGATACGTGTAGACTGCAATATGATGGCAGTCACACATAAGAGATACGTGTAGACTGCAATATGATGGCAGTTGCACATAAGAGATACGTGTAGACTGCAATATGATGGCAGTCACACATGAGAGATACATGTAGACTGCAATATGATGGCAGTCACACATGAGAGATACATGTAGACTGCAATATGATGGCAGTCGCACATAAGAGATAAGTGTAGACTGCAATATGATGGCAGTCGCACATAAGAGATACGTGTAGACAGCAATATGATGGCAGTCGCACATAAGAGATACGTGTAGACTGCAATATGATGGCAGTCGCACATAAGAGATACGTGTAGACTGCAATATGATGGCAGTCACACATGAGAGATACGTGTAGTCTGCAATATGATGGCAGTCGCACATAAGAGACACGTGTAGACTGCAATATGATGGCAGTCGCACATAAGAGATAGGTGTAGACTGCAATATGATGGCAGTCGCACATAAGAGATACGTGTAGATTGCAATATGATGGCAGTCACACATAAGAGATACGTGTAGACTGCAATATGATGGCAGTCACACATAAGAGATACGTGTAGACTGCAATATGATGGCAGTCACACATAAGAGATACGTGTAGACTGCAATTTGATGGCAGTCACACATAAGAGATACGTGTAGTCTGCAATATGATGGCAGTCACACATAAGAGACACGTGTAGACTGCAATATGATGGCAGTCGTACATAAGAGATACGTGTAGACTGCAATATGATGGCAGTCACACATGAGAGGTATGTGTAGTCTGCAATATGATGGCAGTCGCACATAAGAGATACGTATAGACTGCAATATGATGGCAGTCACACATAAGAGATACGTGCAGACTGCAATATGATGGCAGTCGCACATAAGAGATACGTATAGACTGCAATATGACTCAAGTAAACAACACCAACATCTTATATGTTCCATTGAGAATATAGAACATTACACACGGCACTCAAAATTCTACCAAAATGTTTTAGTAGGACTTTGGTAAGCTATGAAGCCACACCGCTGGATGGATTGTACTGTGCTTCAACATAGGAGTATTATTATGGTGTGTGCATAAGGTAAGACATATTATCTGGCGTTTTGTTTCGCAATATTATGCAAAAGCAACTTTTTTCTTACCTTCTGGTACCTGCTGATCTGTATTTGGGATCTGCATAAATCCTGAAAATGTGCGCCTTTTAATCCGGTGCACCCTATGGCTCCGAAAAACTCGGTATTTACTGAAGTGTACTGATCGATTCCATTTACGGTAGTTTGTTTCCTGTTTCTTTGGCGCCCTCTTGTGGCCGCAAAATCCGTAGCTTCTTTCTAATCTCGACTAAAATCTCCATCAGTCTGAATGATTCATTATCTAGAACCCCGCCCCTCCCCCACCCCTCGCAGCGCCGGTGGCCTGATAATTACGAGTAAAAACCGATCGGAGCCGCCGCCGCAGTGCTGCTGATGATGATGATGATGATGATGATGATGATGAGCGAGCCCGCGGGAGTGATTATTGACCGCCAGGGTTGCGATGGCAGAAATCATTCAGGCCATCACGCCAGAGCGGACGGCGCCGAGGGGGGGGGGGGGGGGGTGACTGGCACGGACGTTACAGTAACGATGGCGCGCCCTGCATTCACAAATTGGAAACTTGTTGAGCTTCTGGCAAACTAAGGCCCGGGGGCCACATGCGGCCCGTTGAGCTTTTCAATTTGGCCCGCTGGACATTCCCCCATCATTGTTTTACATGTTTCAGATGTAAAGTGTAGCTGCCATTATGATGTGCACTCATCTTTTAGAATGACCAACTATACTAAGTCTTTACATGCTTGGAATTTGCACTTTTGCATGATATACTAGTTACTATGGTCATCTAATTAGTTACTATGGTCATCTAATTAGTTACTATGGTCATGTAATTAGTTACTATGGTCATCTAATTAGTTACTATTGTCATTTAATTAGTTACTATGGTCATCTAATTAGTTACTATGGTCATCTAATTAGTTACTATGGTCATGTAATTAGTTACTATGGTCATCTAATTAGTTACTGTCAAGTCAAAGAACAGAGCAGCACAAACACCACTGATTTGTAGAGCACACTCCAGGCCTGAAGGGGCAACAGTGAGAGCTGAGGGCTGAAAATCTCCACCTGCTTCCAACAGATTGGTTTGATTGAGTTCACCTGCTCAGAGCACATGCTCAAAATGTTTGAGCTTCAGTCAGTCACCCTTTTGACATGCTGCTAAGAGTAAGGAAGACAGCTCCTGTTTGGACTCAGAAGACGCAACTGCTATTCAACCCCCACTATACTGCTATTCACCTACTCATCTATTCAACCCCCACTATACTGCTATTCACCTATTCACCTATTCAACCCCCACTATTCGACTATTCATTTTGTTCAACCATTCATCTACACCAATAACCCACTTTATTTTATTGCTTCAAATCAAACATCAATAAATCACAAGGAAAAAGGATTGAGTTGTCCCTTTGAGTCCTTCCTGAGTCCAACTGGCCCTTTCAAGTTTGGGCAAGGCTGTGAAAAAACCTGGAGAACTTGACAGTTGATAACCACCAGCGTGGCAGTGAAGACGAGGATTAAAGGCCTGAAGTCAAAGAAGCTGCTGTCGCAAAGGGAGGTACTTAAAACTGCACCATGGCAAGCGAAGCTCTTGGAAAAACAGTCAAGCAACTGAAGCAAGAGAGGACCGTAGCCAAAAGTGTCTTCACCAAGCAAGCCAACTACCTCAGCAGGGCTGCAGATACCATGATAAAGCAGGAACTACAAGAGGAGTTCTGCAAACTTTCCAGTCTGGCGAGGGATGTCGGTGAAGCAAACGATGACTACGAGACCGGTCTACTGGTGGACATGGAGGCCAAGTCTGAGGAAGGTGATGAAGTGGAACTAAATATACAGCAGCAAAAAGACATAGAAAAAACCACAGATGAGTGTGAAGCAAGACTGGATGAAGTCCGGAAAAAAGTTCAGCACAACCTTTGGTCCAGATATGGTGAGGACGAAGTCAACTCTGCAATAAATGAGGCAGGGATCGCCAGTGAAGATGTCCGGAGAATGCCTGTGACTGCAATCAACAGAGACGGATATGAACTGCAGTGGATTGGAGTGAAATCATTGGTCAAAGATGTAATCACAAGCATGACTGAGTGGGAAAGGTGGATTCCAGATGACCAAAGGCCAAGGCTGGAAGGCAGAGTTAAGGACCTGAGGGCACTCAGCAATGTCCTCGAGGCCAGAAGGGCCGAATTCCTAACGGCACAAAGAAGTGCAGAGGAAGGAAGAAGAGGAAGAGAACCCCAGCTCCAACCAACTCCACAGCCGGTGCTGAGAATCAAACCCACCAGTCTACCCAGGTTCTATGGATTCAAAAGGAACTTCCATCGATGGCGTAGTGACTGGGAGAAACTGCAAAGACAGGGAGAGCCGACCGGCTCCATTGAAGTGAAGAAGTTTCAGCTCCTGGACAGTGTTGATGAGCGGATAAGCAGAGAACTACGCCTGTCAACATACAATGATGCGGAAGACATGTTCAGAGTGCTTGAAAACAGGTATGGCAATAAAACCACAATTGCCTTAGAAATAGTTGAAGAACTGGAGAAGATTCCTGCTTTAAAGTCAAACCAGCCAAGGAAAGTGATTGACTTAATCCAAAAGGTGGAAAAGGCCCTGGATGACCTGACAGCGCTGGGAAACATCGGCGCCATCAACAACCCCCTTGTGATCAGGTCAATAGAGAGTAAGCTGCCGGACGACATAAAGAGGGACTGGCTCACATTAATGGTCAACCCAGGAAGCAAAGTGACGGCAGACAATCACTTCGACAGCCTCCTCAAATTCCTGAAGACCCAAGAAGAAATCCTGGAGAAGCTAGAGCAGCTTGGTGTAAGTGAAAGGTCTGAGAAGAAACCTACTTACATGGAAAAGAAGTTTGCCTCTACCAGATTCACAGGCAAAGGCGGATGCGTTGTCTGTGGAGATGAAAAGCACCAGGAGAAGCTCTTCTTTTGCAAGCGGTTCAAAGAACTGAAGCCTGGCGACAAAGTGAAAGCTGTGGAAAAGCTAGGAGCATGCAAAAGGTGCCTAAATTGTCATGAAGAGGAGGAGGAGTGTACGGATACTTACCTGTGCAGGAACAGGGACTGCAGGAATTCTTCAGGCCACCACTTCTTTCTTTGCCTAAAGGAAGACCCCAAAAGAAGAGAACCTAGGAAAGGAGGAAGACCCAACATCAGACGACAAGCCCTCACTGAGGAGCAAGAAAAGCTGATTTCTGAGCTCACCCCAGAGATGGCTGAAAATTTCAGGAAGGCATTCACCAATGTGGCTGTGAAGACCTACTGTGCTGGAAGGATCCAACCTGGAGTGATGGAGAAGACCTACTGTGCTGGAAAGATCCAACCTGGAGTGATGGATGCAAATACACGTGAGTTACCAGTAATTCTGATGCTGTTGGAAGTAACTAACAATGCAGGACAGAAAATTGGAACTCTCATTGACCTGGCATCGGACACCAACTACATCACTCACAGAGCTGCCAAAAGACTCGACCTGCGAAATGAAAACGTCACCCTTGTTGTCCAAGGAGTTGGAGGAATGACCATGACGGTAAAGACCAGAAGATATTTACTCAAGGTGAGAGTGAAGACGCCCACAGGCACAGAGAGAGCTCATGAGCTTGTATGCTATGGCTTGGATGAAATTGCCAAAGTGCACAGTGAAATCAAACCTCACCAAATCAGGAAGTTCTTCCCAGACATCAACCTTGAAAATCTGAAAAGACCAAAGCATATTGAGCTTCTCATCAGCCACCGTGAAGGAAGACTCGCTCCACAAAGAGTAAAGGTAATTGGGGACCTGGTGCTTTGGGAAAGCCCATTAGGAATGACTGTTGGGGGAGCACATCCAAACCTCTTTGAAGAAGTGGATGTGGCTATGCATCGATCCAAAACACACTTTGCCCGGTCTATGAGAACTACAGCAGTGAAATATCAGGAAATTGCTGAAACCAAGATGACGACAGCTGGCAGAGAGTTCTTAAACTGGTGGAAATGGGAAAGCATTGGAGCCGCCTGCGAACCCAAGTGCGGGGGATGCCGGTGCGGCAACTGTCAACCAGGAGGAAAAGAAATGACTATAAAAGAGGAAAAAGAGCTGGAAATCATAAGGAAAGGCCTAACCTATGTCAAAGCAGATGCACATAGTGACGAACCACACTGGGACACGAAATATCCCTGGATTGAAGATCCAACCTCGCTGCCCAACAACAGGAGTGCAGTTCAGGCCACTTTCCTGCGAACAGAGAAGCAGCTCAAGAAAGAACCAGAGTGGCGAGTGGCATACACAGCTCAAGTCCATGAGATGGTAGCAAGGAAAGCGGCAAAGAAACTCACCAAAGAGACCATTGCTGGCTGGCAAGGACCAGTGTGGTACGTCAGCCACTTGGTGGCGCCAAACCCGCATTCAGTTACAACACCTGTGCGATTGGTATGGAACAGCAGCCAGAGGTTCCAAGGACGCAGCATGAATGATCTCCTGCTGAAAGGGCCTGATGTCCTCAATCCCATCCGAGCAGTTCTACTCAGGTTCAGAAGAGGAGTCCATGCTGCTCTTGGTGACATTAAAAAAATGTACAATTCTGTGTGGCTAGAAGACCTGGAGATGCACCTCCACAGATTCCTCTGGAGAGACACTGAGGATGGAGAAATTGAGGAATATGCCATCACCAGAGTCAACATCGGTGATCGACCAGCAGGGTGCATCGCACAACTCGCCATGAGAGAGACAGCCAAGCTGCCCAAGTTCGCTCACCTGAAAGAGGAATGTAGGATCGTGGAAGAGGACGCGTATGTTGATGATCTGTTGACATCCCATAATGACCTGGAACAGCTGGAGGAAAACACAAGAAGAGTGGAGGAAATCCTAAAGTCAGGCGGGTTCTTTCTCAAGCCTTGGGTCCGATCAGGCCAAAGTGGGAGGCGGGAGTCTGTACCAATAAAGCTGAAATCCTCATCGGACAGGATCCTCATTCTCCCAAATCAGATGAGTGAAGATGAAAACAAAGCCCTTGGTGTTGGATACCTCGTTGGAAAAGACAGACTCTACCCCATGACCTCCATCAATTTCTCAAGAAGAAAGAAGAAGATGAGAATGGGCCAAAATCTCCTGGTAGGAGAGGTGAGACAAGAAACTCCAGATCCACTGACAAGAAGACAACTGCTTAGCCAGGTCGCTAGCCTGTACGACCCAATAGGTCTTGTCACACCTGCTAAGCAGAAAGGTGCCATTCTTGTCAGGAAAGCTTTTCAAGAAGCAGCTGGAAGCAAAACTCTGACCAGAGACACATGGGACAAACCTTTGTCTGGAAAGTTGAGAGAAGAAGCCATCTCACTGTTTGAGGAATACACGCGCCTCAGCCAAATCACCTTCCACAGAAGCCTCACACCAGCCAATCGGATTGGAAAACCCTGGGGAATAACCTTCTCTGATGGAAGTGACAGAAGCTATGAAGCTGTGGTGTACCTCAGATGGGAGACTGAAGAAGGCATTCAAGTCAGACTGACAGAGTCCAAAGCCAAGCTCACACCCATCGACCAGAAAGGAGAGGCAGTGAAAGCTGAAATCTGTGGTGCTGTCTTTGCTACACGGCTCAGAAGGTATATTGAAAAACACAGTCGGATGGAAATTGAATGTTGGCTCCATCTGCTGGACAGTCAAACTGTTCTGGGATCAATCCAAAGAGAGAGCTACGGATATCAGACCTTCTTCGCAAACAGAGTTGGAGAGATCCAGAAGTCCAAGTCTATTGAAGATTGGAGATGGATTCCAGGAGACTTGAATATTGCTGATCTCATAACAAGAGGAGCATCACCAGAGGACCTTAGAAAGGATTCTGTGTGGCAGGAGGGACCAGAGTTTCTAAAACATCCTGTGGATGAGTGGCCGACAAAGTCAGCCAAAGAGGTTGCTGCGAATGCCAAAGCGAGCATTGACAAGTTTCAAAGGAAGTCTTTCACAGCAGTGGTAACCAGAGCACAGGCAAAAAGAAACCAGGATGATGTGCCATCTAGTATAGAAAAAACTCCGAAACCTACTCATGTCAGAAATGACCACAATTCTTGTGAACAAGAGTCCAAGATCCAAGTCCGAAGACCACCTGCCGGTTCTGCTGTACAAAGAATCCTGGACATAAAGAAATTCAGCAGCCTGACCAAGCTGATCCATGTCATTGCCTGGGTATGGAGAGCAGTCAGGAAGTGGCAAACTCTGATCAAACGCTCAGCCTCAAGTAAGCTAAAATATCAGGAAAAATCACCACAAATGTGCGAGCAAGCAGTACTCACTGCCATCGAGTGTGAAGATGTGCTCAGGGATCTTTTTCTTGCAGCCCAAGAAGGCATAATCTTTCAGGACACCACACTGAATAGACTTGCTGTGTTCAGAGAGGAACAGACTGGACTTTTGCTCTGTGGAGGAAGATGTCAGATTTTTAATGAAGAAAAATCAGCAGTGCCAATCATACCTTATGATGCATGGGTATCCACTCTCCTTGCCCAAGAAGCACACAATGCCAACCATGAAGAGATTGCAGGAACACTCCTTCGGATGAGGAAGAAGGCATGGGTGGTAAAAGGTCGTAAAGTGGCTCAAAAGATTGTGAACAATTGTGTTGCATGCAGAAAAGCCAGAGCTAAAAGATGCCAGCAAATCATGAGTGACCTTCCACCTGAGCGTATAACACCAGCTAATCCCTTTGAGTACACAACAGTGGACCTATTTGGACCTTATGAAGTGAAGGATGAGGTGAGAAAGAAAGTGAAACTCAAAGTATGGGGAATAGTCTTCTGCTGCATGGCATCCAGAGCCATACACACAGATGTTGTCAGTGACCAGTCAGCTGAAGGCTTCCTGCTGGCCTACCAACGATTCACAGCACTGAGAGGGCACCCAAAAAAGCTGTGGTCAGATCCTGGGAAAAACTTTGTGGGTGCAAAACCTGCCCTTAAAGAGCTCTATTTGTTCCTTGACCGGCTGGAAAAGTCAAATATTGAGAGTGAAGCCGCCAAGAATGGCACAGGATGGAGCTGGAAAATCCACCCTGCGGACTCACCTCACAGGAACGGAGCTGCAGAGGCGGCGGTGCGCACTGTGAAGCGGGCCCTTCACAGTCTGGGAGGTGAAGGTGTCTTTACATGGAGTGAGTTTCAAACTTTTTTGTATTTAGCCTCCAACCTCGCAAATGAGAGACCCATTGACGCCAGGACCCAGAGTCGGGAGGACTGTGTGGAATACATCAGTCCAAATTCACTTCTACTTGGACGGGCTGGACCCAAAGGAGATCCAGCTAGCTTTGAGTTTGAAGGCTACCCTTACAAGAGACTAAAGGCCATACAAACAGAAGTTGACAGATTCTGGAAGAAATGGAGTCAGCTTGCTGGACCGAACCTCTTTGTGAGATCCAAATGGCACTCTGCCCACAGAAATGTGGCTATTGGAGATGTTGTCTGGATGGCTGACCAGAACGCCCTAAGGGGACAATACCGGCTCGCCAGAGTGACCAAAGTAAACGCTGACAGCAAGGGCATTGTGAGAGATGTGCACATCAGGACTTTTCCTAGCTATCCATTCTCCTCTGCAAAATCTGCTGAAAAGAAGGGAAAGCAGCACTCAAGTAAAATTCCGGCCACCATTCTTCACAGAGACGTCAGACGGATCATTGTTTTAATACCAGTTGAAGAACAAGAACAACATCATGCAAACTGAAGGTAAACTTGCCGGAACAGATGATGATGTGACCTCCTTGGGTTTAAAAAACCAAGAGGTCAAGTGGGAGGTGTCAAGTCAAAGAACAGAGCAGCACAAACACCACTGATTTGTAGAGCACACTCCAGGCCTGAAGGGGCAACAGTGAGAGCTGAGGGCTGAAAATCTCCACCTGCTTCCAACAGATTGGTTTGATTGAGTTCACCTGCTCAGAGCACATGCTCAAAATGTTTGAGCTTCAGTCAGTCACCCTTTTGACATGCTGCTAAGAGTAAGGAAGACAGCTCCTGTTTGGACTCAGAAGACGCAACTGCTATTCAACCCCCACTATACTGCTATTCACCTACTCATCTATTCAACCCCCACTATACTGCTATTCACCTACTCATCTATTCAACCCCCACTATACTGCTATTCACCTATTCACCTATTCAACCCCCACTATTCGACTATTCATTTTGTTCAACCATTCATCTACACCAATAACCCACTTTATTTTATTGCTTCAAATCAAACATCAATAAATCACAAGGAAAAAGGATTGAGTTGTCCCTTTGAGTCCTTCCTGAGTCCAACTGGCCCTTTCAAGTTTGGGCAAGGCTGTGAAAAAACCTGGAGAACTTGACAGTTACTATGGTCATCTAATTAGTTACTATGGTCATGTAATTAGTTACTATGGTCATGTAATTAGTTACTATGGTCATCTAATTAGTTACTATGGTCATTTAATTAGTTACTATGGTCATGTAATTAGTTACTATGGTCATGTAATTCACAGCAGC